>NC_071992.2:34895000-35195000 GCF_028885655.2 Pongo abelii
AATTGTAAATAATACGTTAATTTTTGTCTACTTTTCCACTGCCACTATATAGATACAATTGATTGTTGTATGTTTATCTTATACCCTGGGACTCTGTTGAACTCACTCAGTTCCAGGAGGGTTTTGTTTTGTTTCTGGTAGATGCCTTGGAATTTTCTACGTGGTCAATTATGTCATTGCAAACAGGAATAGTTTTATCCTTCCCGAAAAATGTGCCCTTTCATTTTTCTTTCTTGCCTTATTGCACAGGGTAGACCTACCAGTACTATGTTGAACAAGAGTAGTAAGAATGCACATCTTTGCCTTTGTCTCAGTTCTAGAGGGAAGTTTTCTGTCTTTTAGCATTTAGTGTTAGCTATAAGGTTACTGTAGATCCCCTTTATTAAGTTGGAAATTTTACCTCATTTCTTTTCTGTGAGTTTTTATTATGAATGGGTGATGAATTTTGTCAAATATTTTTCTGACTTCACTGACATTATCATGATTTTTTTTTTAGCCTGTTATTATGGTAGGTTACTGTAAAAAGTAAAATAGAGGTTCCTCTTCAAAGACTTTCCTCCCTGTCTAATTAGGAATAAATAATAACTTCTCTTAAAAGCAAAATTTATTCAAAGACCTGTGCTAACGTTCCTAAATATCTGCTAGCCGTAATAAAGAAATCAACGTACTTTATGTCCTTATCTCCCTACAATTTAGCCTAAATATTTGCCCTAGCATGCTTATACTGGTCCAAGCAAGCATTAGGTCATAGCCTGTTCCTCTTCCTTATTTAAAAGTGTTTTTACCTTTCTCAGCATTCCACAAGTTATTTCCTCCGTCCTTTGTTCTCCTCTACCTTTACCTCTTTAGAAAGTTCTAAGTTGCTAGCCAATCAGGACAAATACAGAATGTGAGGCACCGTTCCATCCAATGGAAACTTGACACAGCAGTAGGATGGATGCGTCAAGTTATAAATGACCCTGTCTCCTTTGTTCAGTGTACTCTCGCGGCAAAACTGCTGGAGAGTATACCCTTTCTGCAGGAAGTAAAAATGGCCTTACTAAATAAATTTATGTTCAAGTGCTATTTCTTTATGGCACCGGGGAACAAGCATTTCAAACAGTTACATTGATTTATTTTTAAATATTAAACCAGCCTTACGTCTGTATACATTCTCATTGAAACCATCATGATTTAATGATTTCTTAACTTAGGAGAGGGTCATTTTTAAATACAGAATTTAACTTCCTTAATAGCTGTTCAAATGATCTATTATATATGTTGGGTGAGTTGTGGTAGTGTGTGTTGTTAAAAGTAGTAGTACATTTCATCTAAACTCTTAAATTTATGTGCATAGAATTGTTCATTGTATTCCCTTATGATGTTCTTGATGTGCCCAGGGTCTCTAGTGATAGCTCCTATTTTATTACTGATGCTGGTATGTTGTGTCTTTGATAAAATTTTGTCAGACTTATTGACCTATTCAAGGAAACAGCTTTGTTTTATTGACTATTTTTTTTCTGCTTCCAATTTCATTGAATTCTGCTAGTAATTATTTTATTCCCTATACTTGCTTTGGGTTTTTATATTTTCTAATATGTATATTTAGTGCTATCATTTCCCTGTCTGCTTCAGGTATGTTACACAAATCTTAGTTAAATTTTCATTTGTATTAAATTTAATGCAGCTTTTAACTTTTTTGGAGACTTAGTCTTTGATTCATGGATTATATAAATGTCTGTTTTGTTTTTAAGCATTTGGAGATTTTCCTTTTTCTGTCATTGATTTCTAGTAGTTACATTTCCTTGTGATTGAAGAACACATTTTACATAACTTCAATTTTAAATTTTTGAGCTTTTTTATGGCTCAGGGTATCTATTTCAGTACATATTTTAGGGACACTTGAAAAGTACATTTATTTTGTTGTTGGATAGAGTGTTCTATAAATGCTGATGAGATTCTGTTGAATAATAACGTTGAGTTCTTCCATATTCTTGATGATTTTCCGTCTAGTTCTATCCAGTATTGAGACAGCAGTGTTTTAAGTCTCCAAATATATATGTAGATATCTCTATTTCTCATTCCAGTTTTGCCACTTTTTGCTTCACATTTTATAGCTCTCTTGCTTATAACTTATTTGTAATTGCTACATCTTTATGGTGGACTGGCTCTTTATTATTATATAATGTCCCTCTGTTTCTGGAAGTTATTGTGGCTCTGAAGTTTATCAATAATAATATGGCAATTCATGCTTTCTTTTGATTGGTTGCATGACATATATTTTCCATCTTTTTACTTTAATCTCACCTATGTAATTTTTTTTGAAATTAGTTTCCTACAAAGCACACAGAGTTGGAGATGTTTTAAAATAGACTTTGCCAATTGTTGTCTTTTAACTGGAACACTACACCATTTAGTCAAATTATTGATATATCAGGACATAAGTCTGCCATTTTGTTTTTTGGTGTATTGTATGTCTCCTCTTTCCTGACTTCTCTGGGGTTACACATTTTTTTTAGAATTGTATATTTAGTCACATTGAGTAGATTCCTTTGTATAGTTTTTTTTTAGCAGTTCCTTTACATATACGTAATGTATTGTGGTCTAACAGAGTTATTATTTTATAAGTACAAGGGAGTATAGAAACATTACCTCCCTCTGTATCCCTTTACCCTTCTTCATTTATAATGTAACAGTTCTAACTAATTCCTCCACATACTTTTAGAACCACAGACAGTTTTATAGTTCCTGCTTCAATAATCAACTTAGAAAACTCAAGAGAGTCTATTTAATCATATTTTTGCTTGTAATAACCTTCCTTCTTGTTTAAACAAGTTTTCTTTCTGATTAGATAGCTTTCTGAAGGCATTAATTTAGAGTAGATCTACTGGCAACAAATTCTCTTATTTTCCATCATCTAAAAATGTCTTCATTTCCCCTTCATTCTGGAGGGATATATCCACTAAGTATAGGGTTCTGAGTTGACAATTACTTTATTTCAGCACTTGAAAAATAGTGTGCTTTATCCTTTTGGCCTCCATGCTGATGAGAAATCTGCTGAATTCACATTGTTTTTCCCTTATGGATAAGATATCATTTATTTTTAGGCTCTGTCAAAATGTTTTCTCCATCTTTGTGAAGATTAATTTTGATTTTTCTTGAAGTGGATTTCTTAGGTGTTTTATTTTTTCCTCTTTGATATTTCCTTGTCATACTGAATCTCAGAGTTTTTGCCTCTTACCAAAATGTGATAAACTTTTAGCCATTAAATCTTTGAGTACTTTTTCAATCTTGCCCTCTTTCTTATCTCCTTCTAGAACTCTGGTGATACAAATATCAGATATTATATTATAATCCTAAAGGTCTTTGAGTCTCTGTTCATTTTTTCTAGTTTATTTTCTTGATGTTGTTCAATTGGGTAATTTCTATTGTTCTGTATTTTAGTATACTGATTCTTTTCTGTCTCCTCCATTATTAGGCTGTTGAGCCCATTTGCACATCTTTATATTTCATTGGCTATATTTTTTAGTTCTAAAATTTCCCTTTAGTTCTTTATATTGTCTGCATCTTTGCTGAAGCTTTTTTTAGCTGAGGTTTTCTATTTTTCCATGTGTTTCAAGCATGTTCATAATGTCTTATTGAAGCATTTTTATTATGGCTTCTTTAAAATCTTTGTTGGGCAATTCTAATATCTCTATCATCTTGGTGTTGACATTTGTCCACAGTCTACTTTCATTTAATTTTAAATTATGATTCTTTTCTTTAGATTTTATTTAATTTCAATAGTTTTTGGTTACAAAGATAAGTTTGAGATTTAGATGCACTTGTCACCCGAGCAGTATACGCTGTACCCGCTGTATAGTCCTTTATCCATCTGAATCCCCAAAGTTCATTATATTATTCTAATGCCTTTGCATCGTCATAGCTTAGCTCCCACTTATAAGTGAGAACATACGATGTTTGGTTTTACATTCCCAAGTTACTTAGAATAACAGTCTCCAACTCTATCCAGGTTGCTGCAAATATTATTTTGTCCTTTTTATGGCCAAGTAGTATTTCCATGGTGTGTATATACCACATTTTCTTTATCCACTCTTTAGTCGATGAGCATTCAGGCTGGTGTCATATTTTTGCAATTGCAAATTGTGCTGCTATAAACATGAGTGAGCAAGTGGTCTTTTCCATATGATGATTTTTTTTTTCCTTTGGGTAGATACCCACTTAGTGGCATCACTGAATTGAATGGTAGTGCTACTTTTAGTTCTTTAAGGAATCTTCATACCATTTTCCATAGTGGTTGTACCAGTTTACATTCCCACCAGCAGTGTGAAACTGTTGTCTTTTCACCACATCCATGCCAGTATCTATTATTTTTTGTTTTTTTAAATTATGGCCATTCTTGCAGGAGTAATGTGCCAAATTAAAATTGTGGTTTTAATTTGCATGTCACTGATAATTAGTGATGTTGAGCATTTTTTCATAAGTTTGCTAGCTGTTTGCATATCTTCTTTTGAGAACTGTCTATTTATGTCCTTTGCCTACTTTTTGATGAGATTGTTTTTTCCTTGCTAATTTGAGTTCTTTGTAGATTCTAGTACTTTGTCAGATGCATAGTTCGTGAATATTTTCTCCCGCTGTGTGGGTTGTCGGTTATTTCTTTTGCACTGCAGTAGCTTTTTAGTTAGGTCTCATCTATTTTTGTTGCATTTGCTTTTGAGTTCTTGGTCATGAAGTCTTTGCCTAAGCCAATGTCTAGGAGGACTTTTCCCTTCTCCCTTAGGGTGAGGTGTTCGCATTTGCAGTGGCCTGCTACTATTGGGAGGGGATCATGCACAGTGTGTTTACTGGAGTTGTACACATGCTGACTTGAGGCGTTCTTCCTTCACTGGTCCTTCCCTTGCCAGTCAGATGTCTTTAGGAGGTCATATACCAATTAAACTCCACCATTTTGCCCCTTAATGTGCATGTGTGAGCCCCCTCACCACCTCCTGAGATCTTAGCAGGAAGCTGCTGGTCACATTTCAGGTGTTTCTATCTATTGGGAGACTGCCTTTCTCTGGGCACTGGCTGAGACCAATTATTTTAGAGAGTATAACAACTGCCTGACCGTCATTTGATGGTCACCTGACATTCCTGGTGGGGAGCCCCCTGTTCATGCCTAACTATCTGTAACATAATGAAACTCTGGTTCTTAAACCCCTTGTACCCTAAGACAATGTTTATACTTGATAATCTCCAAAAGTTTCATTTCATGAAATTGGGCATATGCACCTGGGGCAGAACCAAGTTGAAGGCATAGTATCTAACGAGATCACTAGGAACTAGGATAAAAATTGTCCTTTATCAGAGTGTGTTTTTTAATTGAGCAGAGGGTGTGATTATTTATTCTTTACCTGGTAGCATTTAATCACCTGGAAAGTCAAAATTATTTGACTTTTAACCTTGTCTTCATGTAAGTACTTTTGGTGAAAATCTTAATAAGTAGTTAAATGGCCAAAATCCGTGCAACAAGGAAGAAAAAGAGCCAATTTATAAAACTTTAAGTAACCTAGGATTGACTGTAACTCAAAAATATAATCTAAGGATCGAAGTTAAATTTTATATAGCTTTCAGCAAAAGAGTATTCTTATTTATAAATATACCTTCTACTTTTGTTCAGTGATAATCTTTCCCACTGAAAAAATCAATGTGTGCTTTTTTTTTTTTTCAAGTAATATGGTTCACCAAAACTTTTGGCATTTTCTGTGCTATACCTAAGCTTCCTACTATTGTCCACCAAATAAAATGGCCCTTCTGTTTATTCTTCTTCAGAATGAATACTTTATTTCAAGCTAATTTTCACCAACATTTTATTGAACATTTACTTTGTGCCAGTCTTCATTCCAAGTTACGTACATACACAATTTCATTGAAAAGCTTCATGAGATTCTATGAGGTTAGTTTACTATTCTCTTTAATAAATGAAGAAATTAGGCCATCAAGCCATAAGTAACATTCATAAAGCTACATCTCTGATGAGTAAGAGAGTGCGGATTCAAATCCAGGTCTCTCTGACTTCAGAAACTGTAGTTGCAACCACTAGGTGATGCTATCCCCATTCTTCTGTATGTATGTAGCCTTACATTCTCTACCCCAGGTCTCATTCAAACTTTAATCTATGTAACTTTTACTCTACATGTTTCTATTGCACTGCCATTTGAATATTTTATTTTCAAACTTCTCTATAGCTTTTCTTCCCTCATTTTATTTCCCATATTTCTGAGCCCCTTAAAAACAAATTATGTCTACGCATTTCTCATTGACCTGTTATAAGGCTCACCACCCAAGACCTGCTGCCACCACTACTGGTACCTGCACACACTTCCCATGGACTTGCTAATCCATGGCCTATCACTGCCACTTCTGGAAACCCTACCCCATCCTGTAGCAGAGGGGCTGTACATCTACATATTCACCCCCCAGAAGCCACAAAACCAGCCTTTTCTGCATTCTTATTCCAAGGAAAGCCATGCCACAGCCTTCACAAACAACAGTAGCCTAGGCCACTGAGAGACTCACAGACAACACTCACATTCATTACAGCCAAAGAAATACAGAGACTACATCACTGTGCCCAGCAAGAAACAAAACCGAAGCACCCTACCCAACTGACTCTTATAGATACATCAAAAGGAAAAAGTAATTTCCTACAAAAGCTCCTCCATACAATTGGAAGACGTAACTGTTTTATCAAATGCGTAAAGCAAGAAAACATGACACCTTCAAAGAAACACAATAATTCTTTAGTAGTTGACCCAAATGAAAAAAATTATGAAATACCTGAAGAAGATTCAAAATAAGGATTTTAAGGAAATCCAGCGGGAAGCAAGAGAACATAGATGGGTAGTTTAATAAAATTAGGAAAACATTTTATGATCTGAATGGGAAATTGAATCAATTAATACAAACATAATTGAAACCTTCAACAATAGACTAGATCAAGTAGATAAAAGAATTTTTGAACTTGAAGAAAGATCTCTGGAAATAACCCAGTCAGACAAATAAAAAGGGATGGAGAACGTCTATGTGATGTATGGGAAACCATTAAGTGAAAAAAAAAATTGCATTTTAGGAGTTCCAGAAGAAGATATGAGAAATGACATAGAAAACATAATGAAATTATAGGTGAAAATTTCCCAAGTCTTGGAAGCAATATAGATATCCAGATAAAGGAAGCTCAAAGATCCATAAGTAGGGTCAATTCAAAAAGTCCTCTTTGAGATGTGTTACAGTCAAACGTAAAACAGAATTCTAAAAAACAACAAGAGAAAAGCATCAAGTCAAATATAATGGAATCCCCATCAGACTCACAAAGGTTTTCTCAGCAGAAACAAATGGGACGATATATTTTAATTGTGAAGAGAAAAATAACTGCCAGGCAACAATACCATATTTAGCAAAGCAATCTTTCAGGAAAAAAGAAGACAAAGTCTGTCCCAGACAAGCAAAACTGAAGGAATTTATCACCACTAGACCAACCATACAAGAAAATTTTAAAATAGTCCTATATGTAGAAGTGAAGAGACTATATCTACCATTATGAAAATAAACCAAAGTATAAAACTCACTTGTAGAGCAGATACCTAAATGACAAAAAAGAATAAAAAGTTTTCACTATTGAAAAACCACAAGGATAAACTATAAGACAAAGGAATAAATTTTTAAAAGAACCAGAAAACTATTAACAAAATGATAGGAGTAAGTCCTTGCCTGTCAATAACAATTTTGGCTACAAATGGTATAAATTTCTCAATGAAAAGATATAGATTGGATAAATGGATAAGAAACAGCCATCTATATGTTGTCTATAAGAAACTCATTTCACCTATAAAGACACATATAGACTGAAAGTGAAGGAATAGAATATTACATGCAAATGAAAACCAAAAACATGTAGGTGTAGCTATACTTACATCAGGCAAAATATACTTTAAGTTTAAAAACACAGGCCGGGTGTGGTGGCTCATGCCTGTAATCCCAGCACTTTGGGAGGCCGAGACAGTTGGATCATGAGGTCAGGAGATCGAGACCATCCTGGTTAACATGGTGAAACCCCATCTCTACTAAAAGTACAAAAATAGAAAAAATTAGCCGGGTGAGGTGGCAGGCATCTGTAGTCCCAGCTACTTAGGAGGATGAGGTGGAAGAATGGCGTGAACCCAGGAGGCGGAGCTTGCAGTGAGCTGAGTTCGCGCCACTGCACTCCAGCCTGGGCGACATAGCAAGACTCCATCTCAAAAACACACACACACACACACACAAAGAATGTCATTATATAATGATAAAAAGATAAATTCAGCAAGAGGATACTGCAGTTGTAAATATACATACACCTAACACTAGAGCAGCCCAACAAGAAGCAACAAGATTGAATGAGTAATAAAAATTTCCCAACAAAGAAAATTACATGACCTGATGGCTTCACTGCTGAAATATAGCAAAAAACTGAAACTGGACCCCTTCCTTACACCTTATACAAAAAATTAACTCAAGATGGATTAAAGACTTAAATGTAAGGCCTAAAACCATAAAAACCCTAGAAGAAAACCTAGGCAATACCATTCAGGACATAGGCATGGGCAAAGACTTCATGACTAAAACACCAAAAACAATGGCAACAAAAGCCAAAATAGACAAATGGGATCTAATTAAACTAAAGAGCTTCTGCACAGCAAAAGAAACAATCATCAGAGTGAACAGGCAACCTACAGAATGTGAAAAAATGTTTTCAATCTACCCATCTGACAAAGGGCTAATATCCAGAATCTACCAAGAACATAAACAAATTTACAAGGAAACAAACAACCCCATCAAAAAGTGGGCGAAGGATATGAACAGACACTTCTCAAAAGAAGACATTTATGCAACCAACAGACATATGAAAACAAGCTCATCATCACTGGTCATTGGAGAAATGCAAATCAAAACCACAGTGAGATACCATCTCATGCCAGTTAGAATGGTGATTATTAAAAAGTTAGGAAACAACAGATGCTGGAGAGTATGTGGAGAAATAGGAACACTTTTACACTGTTGGTGGGAGTGTAAATTCATTTAGCCATTGTGGAATACAGTGTGTCAATTCCTCAAGGATCTAGAACCAGATATACCATTTGACCCAGCAATCCCATTACTGGGTGTATACCCAAAGGATTATAAATCATTCTATAAAGACACACGCACACACATGTTTATTGCAGCACTATTCACAATAGCAAAGACTTGGAACCAACCCAAATGCCCATCAATGATAGACTGGATAAAGAAAATGTGGCACATATACACCATGGAATACTATGCAGACATAAAAAAGGAAAAGATCATGTCCTTTGCAGGGACATGGATGAAGCTGGAAACCATCACTCTCAGCAAACTAACAAAGGGACAGAAAACCAAATACCACGTGTTCTCACTCATAAGTGGGAGTTGAACAAGGAGAACACATGGACACAGGGAGGGGAACATCACACCCTGGGTCCTGTCAGGGAGTGAGGGTCTTGGGAGGGATAGCATTGGGAGAAATACCTAATGTAGATGACGGGTTGATGGGTGTAGCAAACCACCCTGTCACGTGTATACCTATGTAATAAACCTGCACATTCTGCACATGTATCCCAGAACTTAGAAAAGAAAAAAACTAGATGAGGACAACAAAAACAACAATAACTACAGGCTAATATCTCTGATAAACATAGATGCAAAAACCCTGAACAAAATACTAGCAAACCAAATCCAACCGCATCACAAAGATAATACAGCATGATCAAGCAGGATTTATCCCAGAGCTGGAAAGGTAGTTCAAAATACCTGTATCTATAAAAGTGATGCATCCTATCAATAGAATGAAGAAAACTATATAACCATCTCAATAGACACAGAAAAGGAATTTGGTAAAATTCAACATCCCTATATAAGAAAAACAATCAACAAATTTGCCATAGATGGAACAGACCTCAACATAAAAAAGGCCACATGTGACAAACCCACAGCTAACCTAATACTGAATGGGAAAAAGCTGAAGGCTTTTTCTCTAACAACCAGAACAAGACAAGGATGCCTACTTTCACCATTCCTACTCACTGTATTATAGGTATTCTTAGCCAGAGCAATTAGACAAGAAAAAGAAATAAAGGACATTCAAATTGGAAAAGAGGAAGTCAAATTGTCCTTCTTTATAGATGACATGATCTTGTATATCAAAACACCTAAAGACTCCCCAAAAAAACTCTTAGAACTGATAACTCAGTAAAGTTACAGGATCCAAAATCAACATACAGCCTGGCCAGCGTGGCAAAACCCCATCTCTACTAAAAATAAAAAAAAAAATTCGCTAGGCATGGTGGTGCATGGCTGTAGTCCCAGCTACTCGGGAGGCTGAGGCACAAGAATTGCTTGAACCCGGGCAGCAGAGGTTGCAGTGAGCTGTGACCACAGCACTGCACTCTAGCCTGGGAGACAGAGCAAGACTCCATCTCAAAAAAAAAAAAAAAAAAAATCAGTACTGTTTCTATATTCCTATAACATAATAGCTGAAAAAGAAATTAATAGAGCAATCCTGTTTATAATAGCTAAAGAGACAAAAAAAATTAATCAAGGAGGTAAGAGATCTCTACAAGGAAAACTCAAAAACACTGATAAAAGAAATTAAAGAAGTCACACATGCACAAATAGGAAGACATTCCACGCTCATGGATTATAAGAATATTGTTAAAATAACCACATTTCCCAAAGGAATCTATGGATTCAGTGCATTCCTATCAAAATATCAATGACATCATTTACAGAAACAGAAAACACAATCCTAAAATTTGTATAGAACCACAAAAGACCCTGATGAGCCACAGCAATCCTGAGCAAAAAGAACAAAGTTGGAAGTATCACACCATCTGAGTTCAAAATATACTATGAAGCTATAGTAACCAAAACAGCATGGGACTGATATAAAAAAGGACATGTAGATGAACGGAATAGAGAACTCAGAAATAAATCCCTATACTTACAGCCAACTGAATTTTGACAAAGACATCAAGAACTTACATTGGAGAAAGGAAACTATCTTCAATAAATGGTGCGGGGAAAACTGGATACCCATATGAAGAAGAATACTAGACTCCTATCTCTCACTATATACAAAAATAAACTCAAAATGATTAAAGACTTAAATGTATCACTGAAAATTAGACAGTAGACTAGGCATTGATTTTATGGCTATGACTTCAGAAGCACAGGCCACAAAAGCAAAAATAGACAAATGGAATGATGTCAAACCAAGGTTTCTGCATAGCAAAGAAAACAGTTAACAAAGTGAAGAGACAACCTGTAGAATGGGAGAAAACATTTGCAAACATTATCCAGCCAGGAACTAATATTCAGAATATAAAAGGAACTCAACAGCAACAAAATCAAATAATAATGATTTTAAAATGGGCAAAAGAGCTGAATAGACATTTCCCAAATAAGACATACAAATGGTCAAGAAGTAAATGGAAAAAAATGCTCAACATCACTAATCATAAGGGAAATGCAAATCAAAACCACACAATGAGGTATCATCTCACTCCAGTTAGAATGGCTGTGATCAAAAAGACAAAAAAAAAATGCTCATGAGGATTCAGAGAAAGGAAGCTCTTATATGTTGTTGTTGGAAATGTATCAGTACAGCCATTATGAGAAACAGTATGGAAGTTCCTCAAAGAACCAAAAACAGAACTACCATATGATCCAGCAATCCCACTGCTGGTTATTAAGGAAATCAATATATCTAAGGTATGTCCTTAGATATACCTTGTTTCATTGCAACCTCCTTGTTTCATTGCAACACTATTCACAATGGAAATTATATTAAATCAAGCTAAATGTCCATCAACAGGTGGGTGGACCAAAAAAATGTGGTACATGTACACACGGATGAGCCTGGAGGACATTATGTTAAGTGAAATAAGCACAGAAAGATAAATATTTCACATTCTCACTCATATGTGGAAGCTGAAAAATGTTGAGCTCATCAAAATATAATTATGGTTGTTAGAAGCTTGGAAGGAGAGGGGAAGATAGGAAAGGTTGGTTAATAGATATAAAATTACAGCTAGATAGGAGGAATAAGTTCTAGCGTTCTGCAGCACTGTGGGATGACTATAGTTAACAATAGTTTTGTGTATTTTCAAATAGTTACAAGATAGGATTTTGAATGCTCCCAACACAAAGAAAGAATAAATGTTTCATGTGATGGATATGCAATTACCTTGATTTGATCATTACACATTTTATACATGTATCAGAATATCACTGTATCACATAAATATGTACATTATATGTCAACTAAAAATAATTAAAATAAGGCTCACAACTCCAGGAAGTTCCACAGGAGTTCTGCTAGAAAGCAGAGCTTCCACACTACTGTGGATATTCTTTGAAAGCCTCAGAACTCTCCAGGAATTGAGAGGTTTTCTTCGATATGGTCCTAGATAAGACTTTCAGGGATACCCCAGTAAGAAACGAAGCCTTCAAATGAGGCTGTTTGTGATGGGGTGGCAGGCCTGGGTATATCCAAAGACATTTCTCTAAAATTTTGAGAGATTTTCTCCCCTGACATACATCTCTTGTTAGCAAAAGACATTGCATTGAATTCTTACTTGAGGACATAGATGGCCTTGGGGACCATCTGTTCAAAGTTTTCTGGATTTCATGCCAACTTGTGTGAAATCCAAAACAAGCACTGTGTCTACCAAAGGTAAATCATTAAGCCTGGAACAGCCAGCAGGAGACCTGAATTCTTTTCTTGCCTACTTTCAAAAATAGTTGACTATACCACAGGCAATTTTTTTTCAGCACCCTGCAGTTCAGAACCTCATGTCAAAAAGCACATTAATTTTGGCAATTAACTGATTTCACATTATAATGCAATTCAAAATTTACTATAGTCAAGTATTCTGGTTATGTCAGTGGTGGTAACTGATAAGCTATGTTATCTATTCTTTTTAAAGACGGGGTTGTGCTATGTTGCTCAGACTGGAGTGCAGTGGCTATTCATAGGCATGATCAAAGCACACTATAGCCTCAAACTCCTAGGCTCAAAGGATCCTCCTACCCTAGCCTCCTGAGTTACTGGGGCTACAGACATGTGTCACTATGCCTGGCTAAGACATGTTATCTTTAATGGACATTTTCACATTACTACACCAATAATCCACTAATTGTCCCATTTGTCAGTCATGGAGAAGCTGCTGTGTGTGTGTGGACTTAGACCACCCACTGTCTGAGGCACAGGGCAACTTTTATTTTCTTTTTGCAGACAAATTTCTGTAGCCAGACTGGACTTTGGCCAAGGAGGCACTGCCTAGTATCTTCCCTGCATAAAATTCTTGTATTTTTGATGAGAGGTAGTCTTTGTGTTGCTATCATCACTGTAATACTGATGGAAGTCAGAGGAGATGGACAGCTTGTGGACTGAGAGCCACAGAAGGCTGTCCTTTAACACAATCTCCTTCATTCTGCCAAGCAGACCTCTCTAGGGAGTTGCTAGGCCATCCAAGGTTCAGCTGTACTGACATGGAACTGGAAACTGGACAAGAAATGGAAATATACTGTGTGTGACTTCCTCTCTCCTCTTCTTCTCCGTTTGCCAAATAGCAGTTTAGCTTTGGTATCAGGAACACAAATGAGGCTGAGGGAAAGAGGAGGTGTTTGTGGGTCTTTGTCCTCATCTTCCCATCCCTACTCACCTTCAGCCACTGCCATAGTTCCATGGAACATCTGTTTCCAGGTAACCTGACAGATCATGGGAATAGCACCTTTGGATTTCATCTGTTTGGGGCCCCTCTGAAATGTTTCCACAGAGTCATGTCTTTTTTTCCAACAAAATGTTTTTCCTTCCTAATTCACTTCTCCCTTCAGTTTGCTATTGGAACCAGGGACAATGATAATTTCATTGAAATCGAATCAATTGGAAAGCACTGGAAAGAAGTGTGGTTTAAAATCTCAGGTTGGGTTTCTTGGAATTCTGAGCCAAGTCCCTTTCCCAGTTGCTCACAGGAAGTTTTGACTGATGTCATTGGAGAGTGAGTGTGTGTGTGTGTGTGTGTGTGTGTCTGTGTATGTTTACATCACAGTACAGCCTTAAGGATGCAGAAAAAAATCCTTTCTTTCTCTTCATATCTAATGACTGTATCAGTCTTCATGCCTAGCTAATATTTGAAACCTTATGATGCTGACGAACCAGGCAACCATTCCTGTCTCAGTTTAAGAGTCCCATTAAAGAGTAGCCATTTATGGGGGAGATCAGATTTTTGTTTCACTCAATGTTTCACAGACATAAACCTTTCCAAAATTCTCCTTCCCACTTTGAAGATGCATATTTAGATCAAGATGATACTCGATATTAATTCAGAAGAAATTATTTATTCATGCCTTATAGTTTTTCACTTCAAGTTTTAAGAGAAATTGATAGAGTCACTCTCATCTAAGGAGACAAAAATTATTTGTCACATAACAAAAACAGCACTTGATGTGTTAAAAGGGGCCAAACCATGTGCAGTGAGCACAATTCCACAATGCTGCATCCAGTTTCTGGTAGAGGAGCATTATGCTGGTAATGCAACATTTGTGGCTTGGCTGAAATCCACAGGCAACGTGCACCTGAACAACAAAGGCACTCTTCATTTCACTTCCTTTCCTTTAACCAAGTTCAACTCCATTTTGCTTCACCCCAAACAAACTAGTATTTTATGACAGGAAAATATACAAAGGTCCATGTTTTTCTAACTTCTTCTGAGCCCCTTTTCACAGCCTGTCCTTTACTTTGCCTTCTTTTGACACAACAGTGGTAAATTATCCAAATAATGTCTTCAAGGATGTGAGGAGAGACCGTGTTTAAGGGATGCAAATTAGTATGATCTGTCTCTATCATATACTCTAGTTCTTTTCTTCTTCCTTTTGTCTGTTTTCCTTGGGGAAAATTAAACTATTTTCTTCCTGGGCTCACTTTTGTATTTTCCATACAATGTTTGGCAGGCTCCCAGATGACTTTCCTTTTCCCATCCAGACAAGATAGAGAATAATTCCAAAGCTGTGGCCCTGCTTTTTCATCCTTTAAATGCAGTGTGAAACATAGGACTGATCCTCTAAATTTAATGACTGCTCTTGTTGGATTAAAAAAAATCTAATTCGACAGTATTGGCCCTTAGCTTGCCATGAACCTTTCTCACTCCCCGTGGTCCTCTGTAGTTTCTGAAGTATTGGCTTCTGCTTCCTCCCATCACCAAAAACTACCCCACAAAATTTTAGAAACCTGAGCAGCTTCCTAGTTCAAAACCAGTCATAAAACCCAGTATTCTGAGTTTTGCTTCTAACTTGGGCAATGTGTGGCTTTTGAACTCTGATTTACATCCAGATTTTAGTGCATATTAAGCATTGCTTTTCTCTGTCTTACATGGTAGGGTTTTTTGTAGAGTGTATCCAGCTCAGTCTTGCTGGTTTCCCTCCCACCATCCTTTCCTTTAACCAACAAATTTCCCCAGTCCCCAGATACATAAAATTGGGAACTTGCTCACTGATCAGAAAATCAGTACTTGCTTCATAGTTTCTCTCTCTCATTTTAGAAGACTTTGATTTCCTCTTCTGTCATCTTTCTGTCTGCTCACTCTAAGTCAACAGAGGTGAACCTAGAGTAGAATATAAGGAGTTTCCAGTGTCTGGTCAAGATTTTTTCCAGGACTGGTCATTTTCCTGGCATTACTAACCACCTCAGGAGGCAGTGGCTCCTTAATTCTGGGCTGTGGAAAAGATATGCTCCATCAATGCAGGAATTTTATCTGCTTTCCTTATAGCAAGTTGAACAGTGCCTGGCACCTAGTAGGTTCTTAATAAATATTTTATGAATTAATGCCTACAATCCTGATGAACTGGAGAGTTTTTAATTCAAATAATAGTTCATCTTTTTTTTTTTTTTTTTTTTTTTTTTTTGAGACGGAGTCTTGCTCTGTCACCCAGGCTGGAGTGCAGTGGCGCGATCTTGGCTCACTGCAAGCTCCACCTCCCGGGTTCACGCCATTCTCCTGCCTCAGCCTCTCGACTAGCTGGGACTACAGGTGCCCGCCACCTTGCCTGGCTAAATTTTTTTGTATTTTTAGTAGAGACGGGGTTTCACTGTGGTCTCGATCTCCTGACCTTGTGATCTGCCCGCCTCGGCCTCCCAAAGTGCTGGGATTACAGGCGTGAGCCACCCCGCCCAGCCTATAGTTCATCATTTTTAAGATATATCATGAAAATATCTGAAGGCATTTTCATGCTGTAATATTTGATATTTTAAGTGTTCCCATTTTCATCATGAACTCAGATTTAAAAACAAACAAATGTATTTCAGCTCAGTCAGGTGAGGAACAAATACTTCTGGAAGAGCCTTTATGATGGCTGCCCAAGGACATTCCTAAGTTTTACTTAAACATGTGTTGGCTGGAGATGGCAGTACTGGTAAAACTATATTTGGGAAATGTTAATGTCATTTGAAGGGTGAATTTGAGAAGCATATAGTCACTTTAGTTATTGAGGTCCATCACCTGTGTTTCCTACCAACACTAGACCTTTTAAATTCAATGTACTAAACATAACTTGGTGGCCTGATAAATGGCTGTTGTATCCAAGTCCAGTGTACCATTATCATGTCTGATATAACATCAAGACTTATAAGTATGTATCTAATTGGCACTGAGGTCAGATGGCAGTATATGGAAACATCCCATCACATTGTGTGGCAATGCAATGACACCAGAGTTAGGCATGTTAGATATGAGTTCTAAATTTCTCTTCAAAGAATCAATATGTCAGTAGGTTCAATTCTTTGCCTTCTACTTTTAAACTTAACTTCCTCATAAAGCAACCTTTTCTGATTATCCGCTCCATCCTGACTCATTCCGATTTTCTGCTCTGCCATAACCATTTTTCCCACCAAACCACTCACCCTGTCACTCTCTTTAAATTAGTCAACCGGAATTAGTTTAGCCTGAGCTGTCTAACCTTAGCCAATAGGGGAACTACACAGCAGCAGGGGCCACGTGCGTCAGGAATAAGACCCTTTTCGAAACTCCCTTGTCCAGGTGTGCATTCACCATTGCTCCATCTGTGAGGGTGCACCCTTCTATAGAAGTAAACTGCCTTGCTGAGAAGAAAAAAAAGAAAATTTTCAATTCGAGTGCTATTTCTTTTGTGGCACCAAAACTTTATTTATAACAGGTATATAGTGAGGGTACAAAAGTGCTTAGTAAGGTTTTCCTTTTAGTGAAGAGCAGCCCCAAATCATTTTTCTTTCTAACAAAGAGCAGCCTGTAAAATCGAGCTGTAGACATAGTTGCTGGCAGTTGTGCCAACTGTGTTCAAAATGGCAGCTCCATCTTGCATTCTCTGCCAGCCACATGTACAAGGAGCAAACAAGATGGCGCTGGCCAAGGGGAAAGTTCATTTGCATAAGAAGATTAGGGTGAGGCAGACAGCCTTCCCCAGTGCCCTATGTAAACGTCATACCTGATTAAACCAATTTCTGAGCCCTAAGTAAATCAAACACTGCCTCCCCAAGCCAGACTATAAAATCTGGCGCATCCACCACCAGCAGCTTCCTTTTACCATCAGAACTCCCCTCTCTGTCACTAGAGAGCTGTTTTCCTTTCTCTTGCCTATTAAACCTCTGCTCCTAAATTTTCCTGGCACAAGATGATAAAACCTGGGTATTTATCATAGACAATGTAGCTGCTTCAGTAATGGATAGTAAAGACAGGAAAACTAAGGCAAAATTTATTGTCTTCCAATGAAACAAATATCACTAGTACCATGACATTTCTGCCAGAAGCAATGGCAACTTTGAAAGGCCTTTTCATTGGCTTGCTGGAAAACTAACTGACGATGCTTACCAGAAGTGCCTTACTGTGTTTGTTCTGGTCCTACCAGAGGTTGCCATGGATCTACCTCTGGAAACTCATGAAGCACATGACTTAGTGTGGCTCTGACAACTGTTCTCCTGAGGGGAACGATACCCTGCAAGAGAAGGTGAAGTCAGAAGCTTACTTTCATAGGCACTTGTTCTCTGATGTCTGAGATGCAGCGTTTGCCACTTCATTATATGGCCAACCACACTGTGAGCTCAAACTTTGGGATGCTAAAGGGAATGAATGTGGCAGTTTAAAAAAAAAAATACCTTTATATTTTAGACCTCCATATTTGGCTGCTTAGACCCCAGTTGTTTCCTTCCTGAGTTTCAAATGTAAGAATGCTATAGTCACAACACACACACACACAAAATCACTGGGTTTCAATTTTTCTTCTGGAATTGGGACATGCCTGAGTGAATAAAATATCCCTGGGAAAAACTCTAAATATCCAACAAACTAGTAAATCAAGATATAACAACACATTATTAAAAATTTAAAATATATAAAAAATACTGTAGTAAACTGATAAAAAGCAGAATACAAATTAAATATACATATAGTCACAATTATAGTTCAAAATTAAAAAATAAGCCAGGCACAGTGGCTCATGTCTGTAATCCCAGCACTTAAACCTAATGGGAAATACATTTTAAACAGTTAACATGGGATTATGAGAGTTTTCTTCTTCTTCTGTGCATGTGTGTATTTAATTTGATAACATTTTATTGTAATGGAGGAAAAGTAAACTGAATTGGCTAAAAATCATGAAGCATTAAAAATTCCTTGAAAATTAAAGGAAGCATAAAAATAGCATATGATCATTAGATTACTGGGAAGTATTTATAAATATAAGACATTGATGTATCATTTATATACATTATGAAAAACAATTACATGACAAACACATCATTTTAAGATGATTCTGTATCAAATGGGATTTCAAAATATGACTTCCAGTACTTCTCAAAACTTTCAAGATCATCAAAAACAAAGTCTGAGAAACTCTCACAGTTTCAAACCAACACAATTGTGCAATACTGTTCATATCCTCTTTTGGTTTATTTCTCTAATAACAGCCAGTTATTTCTGTGTCTTTAGCCATAGCTGTGTAAAACTAATTAATAATTTTGGTGGATGTATTTACTACTCTAACCCTCCTCCCCCAAACATTTTCTCAGTCTGAATTAAGGCAATTATTTTTATTGGAAAAAAATAGTTCTAATGGCTGGCTCAATGTCCCTGGCCTGATTATTGTGATTATAAGCTATTTACTGAAATTAAATGCTATTGGCTACAAGCTGGCTGTGTTACACAGCGTTCAAACTTTTTGTCTTTTCTTTGCATCTATTTTTGCAAGAGAAAAGAATTATTCTAGTCTATATTTAAAAACTAATCCAATAGATTTTCTGCAAAGCTCTCTTCAGTACATAAATTTTTAAAATCTCTATCCTTTTTTCCTGCAGTGTTTCCTTCCATTCACTCATTTATTCCACAGGTATTTTTATTTTAGAGCCGTTTGAAATTTACAGGAAAAAATTGCAGTTGATAGAGTTCCCACATATCCTACAGCCAATTTTCTCTATTATTGGCATCTTACATTAGTATGGTGTATTAGTTATAATTAATAAGTTAATGCTGATAAATTATTAACTAAAGTTTATACTTAATTCATATTTATTTAGGTTTTTTTTTAACAAAATATCCTTTTTCTATTCCGGGATCCCAACTACAATACGACGTTGCATTTTAATCATAATATCTCCTTAGGTTCCTTTTGGCTGTGACAGTTTCTCAGACTTCCCTTGTTTTTGATGATCTTGAAAGTTTTGAGAAGTACTGAACGGGTATTTTGTAGAATTTTCCTCCCTTGGGATTTGTCTGATTTTTTTTTTTTTTTATGTTCTAACTAGACTGTGGTTGTGTGTTTTCAGGAGGACTATCACAGAAGTGAAGTGCAGTTCTCATCATGTCATATCAATAGCACACACTAACAACCTGACTTATTGCTGAATATTGAACTTGATCACCTGGCTGAGGTAGTGTTTGCCAGATTTCTCTGTAAAGGTACTGTTTTTTCCTCCATTCTATATTGTACTCCTTCAAAAGAAATCGCCAACCACAGTTCATTCTTAAGGGGTGGTGAGGTTATGATCTATTTATTTGAGGACAGAACATCTACACAAATTATTTGGATTCTTCTGCATGGAAGATTTGTCTACTCTCACCAATTTACTAATTCACTCAACTATTTATATCCATATGGACTCATGGATATTTATTTTATACTTTGGGTTATAATCTAATACCACTTTACTTATTTTGTTGCTCAAATTGCTGTGGCTTTGGCCATTGGGGGATCTTTCAGTTGATTCTCGTGTCCCTTTGATATGCCCTCATGCTTGTGGAGTTGTTGTATTTTATTTGAGCACTGCCTTATTTTTTTGGTACTAAAGGATGTTCCAGGATCATCACAGATATATTCTGCCCCAGTCTTAGAATCAGCCCATTTTCCAAGGAGCCCTAACTCCATTTATTCGAGAAAGGTATTAAAACCCAAACCTGGGTGCTAGATGTGCTTGTTATTCCTGGGGTGTTGTTGCTTCCAGATCCTTTCAGTTGAAAGAGCAAGGAAATCTATGTGTATATAAACATATTTATAAATATTTCTATATGTAACTGTATGTTATGCTGAACATGAGTTTATAAGGGTGTTTTCAATTCTAATCTATTAGAATGCTTTTAGTTCTAATTTGGCCTCTTCCCCTTGCTTACCTGTAAACTCTCACCCCAGTAATGAGAAGCCTAGATGTTTCCATCCACCACATATTTACTTAATTGTTCAATTCCAAGATAGATGTGCAGTGGTATCAGAATTGTTATACCTTACACAGGCATTTATTTTTGAGTGGAGTTTTTGGTAGTCAATCAATTGCCTGAATCTGGGCTAAATATATGTATTTTTCAATCATCTTCATTTGTTAAATTTCATTATCTCTACCGCACAATTTAAACATTCCTGTGAGTACAAACATAAAGATTATGTTTGCAACTGGAAAACATAATTTTAACACTCTCTTCCTCCCCTATTTTAAATATGATGAAACTTGAGTTCAAAGAAGTACATACTCAAGTTCACACATGAGTAACAGTTATAGGGTGATGTCCCTTGATAGATATCTATGTTAAAATGGTAGCACACCAGTTATACCTGATCCACCATCTTTAAATTTCCTTTAAAAGACCATAAAAATACATATTAAAAAATACAATAAAAGAAAAAATATAAATAGAAATTGTATTGATTGTAGCCCCCAAAAAATCAGACAAAGAAATGCCCTAGACTTTTCTTTACCTATGCAGATAGACCAGAAGAAGATAAGAAAATATTTGGTTTATCTTCTCTGCTCATCCTAACTCTATAATAAAGGAGCATCAGTGTCTAAAAATATTGAAATGTTTACACAGCAATAAAATTATCAATAAAAAGGTTGAAGGCAGTAAAAAATAAATAATTAATGAGATGCCTGAATGCAGAGCATAGGGAGAAAAGACATTGTGACAGAGAAGTTGTTGACATGGAAATTAGAGGATGGATATTTTACCTGTATAAGAAATCAAAGCAGGCTGGGCATGGTGGCTCATGCCTATAATCCCAGTGCTTTGGGAGGCTGAGGTGGGAGGATCACATGAGCCCAGGAGTTGAAGAACAGCCTAGGGAAAATAGTGAGACCCTGTCTCTACAACAACAAAAGCACTAGCTGTGCAAGGTAAGAGGCTGAGGTAGGATGATCATTTGAGCCTAGGATGTCAAGGCTGTAGTGAGCTATGTTCATGCCACTGCATTCCAGCCTAGGTGATAGAGCAAGACTCTTATGTGTGTCTCAGAAAAAGAAAAATGAAAACAAAGAGAGCAAAGAAAATCACATTTCTCAAGTCCTGAGCAGTGTAACTGAAGTAAAAGATATAGTGAATGGAATTATAATTTACCTAGAAAATAATTTAGTACCTGGAAATGCAAACACACACACACACACACACACACACACACACACACTAAAGAGCTCCTAGAATGCCTAAGAAAGCAGTGCACCTTACTACAATTACAAAGATATGAAGGTATGATCTTTATTAGTATAATAATAACCAGTTAGAAAGCACAATGGAAAAGTATTCCAGTGCCAATGGTGTTAGGGAACTGCTCACATATTCAAGAGAAATGCACAGATACCAAAGCGGAAAGAACAATAAACAGGAGTCCTCATGGTCAAAAGATTAGAAGATGCAGCTTTCAATGGGAGGAGGTTTTGTACCACACTGCAGCACTTTTCTTCTTTCTGTGCTGCCTTGAGGGAAGGCAGTGGTAATACTAATCATTAACCCATAATTGTTCTTATGAGGTGGACACTGTTGTAAATGCTACATACATATTAATATACTTAGCCTTACTGTAGACTTAGCCCTGTAAGTTTAAGAAGCTAGGTGAACCCTACACGGGTTTAACCAAAGAAATCCAAATCAAGACACAATGTAATTAAACTTCTGAAAACTAAAGACAAAGAAAAAATACAGAAAGCAACCGGAATAAAATGATCTTAGATTCCCCTTACCTACAGGGAAAACAAAAACTATTTGTATGACAGCAGATTTCTCTTCAGTTAATACTCATATTATCTTCATTTTGTAGGTGAATAAACTGACACTGGAACATTCAGGAACTTCTTCATGGTCATGGTCACCCAGCTAGAGTGTGGAAGCCAGGCTGTCTGAGTCCAGGATCTGTGTTCTTAATCCAACACATAAGGAAGCCATAATGAGTCAACCACTATTTTTAAGATTCACAGATGTTTGTGTCCAATTCACCAGAATGCCAAGTTATACAGGGTTGTGGAATCAAAAACTGCAATTAGTAATAAAATGTGATGCTATCTGGAATGTTTTTCATACATATATATGCTTCTTGGGATTCTCCCTGCAGGTTAAGAGAAATTGAGGAACAATGGAGAATTTAAGTGTTTTAGATCCTACAAACATTAGACTTAAAAATAGTAACTATATACATGAGTATTTATAAACTTAAGAATGAACATAACATGAACCATGTGGCACCTATAAAATGAAAATAAAATACCTACAAACCAAATGAGAGCAATAAAAGAAGCTTTAAGGACTTTCACTTCAGGGAGTCTGAATTAGATGCGCTTCTTCCCATTCCTCCCTCTAATTACAACAAGCTTGGACGTTACATACAGAACAAACAGAAGGAGCCTCTGAAAGATGAAGAGAAGGCAAGTAAGCTACAGACTTCACAACGTAAGGAATAATATGGTGGTGAGTTACATTTGTGATTTTTTTTTGTCTCATATCCCATCTCATATCTCATAATCAGTTAGAAAGCACAATGGAAAAGTATTCCACTGCCAATGGTGTTAGAGAACTGCTCACAAATTCAACAGAAATGCACAGATACCAAAGCAGAAAGGACAATAAACAAGAGTCTTCATGGTCAAAAGATTAGAACCTGCAGCTTTCAATGGGAGGGACAGGTTCTGGACCACACTGCAGTGCTTTTCTGCTTTCTGTGCTTTCCCAATCTAGAGCTGAAGAAGGTAACGACCCCAAAATGTCAATATACGTAGACCAAAAACCAGCCCCAATAAAAGTCTGCTGTCTCTAGCCAAAGGACTACAGTAGAGCAGCCCAGCAAGACAGAAAAACTTCAGACAACCTACCCCAGCCAAACACTACCAAAAAAAGTAAAGGAAAAAGTGAGCCATCACCCAATCCACATCAGTAAAAACTAAGTGGAAAGTCCAGACTTTCACCTCAAGAGGTTGCGACAAGCTACTCCAATACCCCTGCTGGGATAGTGTCACAGAAGGCTAAGTAAGGAGCTGTGATGTTGATTCTCCTCCAGAAGTAAAGAGTCCGTACCTGCTATTTTCAGACAGACCACATGGAAAGCCTAGATTTCAACACCTATCCAGCATTAATGAGGTATTCCTTCCCTTCTTTACTCTCTGGTGTCAAAGAAGCTCCGTGCAGAGTCAGAATGTTTGGCGTTACTCCTCAGTAGTGAGGCCACCCCCACCACGGTGTTAGTGGAGACCATGTGAGGACCAGGACTTGTACCCTGCCCAGAAGTAACGAGTAGATCCCTCTACAGGAAGGCCAAAGGGCAACCTAAACTTCTACCTCTCTCTGGCAGTAATAAAGTAGGGCCTCACTTTTCCCTGCTGAGCAATATCAAAAAAAGCCAGCTGAAGTAAAAGCTTATTTCTTTCTTTCTTTATACATATTTTTGGGGACAGGGTCTTATTCTGTCACCCACGCAGGAGTACAGTGGCATAATCAGGGCTCACTGCAGCCTCAACCTCCTGGGCTCAAGCAGTCCTCCCACCTCAGCCTCTTGAGTAGCTGAGACCACAGATGTGCACCACCACACATAGCTAACATTAACATTTTTTCTAGAGATGGGGTCTTCCTATGTTGCCCAGGCTGGTCTGGAACTCCTGGGCTCAAGTGATCCTCCCACCTTGGCCTCCTGGAGGGCTGGGATTACAGGCATGAGTCATCACTCCAGGCTGAAGCTTTATATAATAACCAGAGTCTCATATAACAAAATGTCAAAGATTCAGTCAAAAGTTACTTGTTATCAGTGGACAAGATCTCAAACTAAATGAAAAAAAGACAATTAATAGATGCTAACACTGAGATAACAAAGTTGTTAGAATCATCTGACAAAGATTTTAAAGCAGCTATAATAAAAGTGCTACTGCAAGTGATTATAAACATGCTTGAGACAAATGAAAAAATGCTATAAAGCTAAGAAATAAAATATGTAAATAAGAATCAAAGAGAAATTATAGAACTAAAATATACCATAACTGAAATGCAAAGCTCTGTGGATGGACTCAACAACAGAATGGAAAAGACTGAGGAAAGAAGTAGTTTACAGGAAATTAGAACAGACTAGAAAAAATGAACAAGACCCTGTGCTAAAGAGCAAATATTTATGTCATTGGATTCCAGCAAAGATAAGAGAATGAAAAAGTACTTAAATAATGGCTTAAAAACTTCTCACATTTTGCAAAGATTTAAACCTACAATTTGAGAAGCTGGGCAAACCTTAAACAGGATAAACCAAAGACACTCACACCAAGAAACATAGTAATTAAACTTCTGATTAAGGAAGAAAAAGAAAAATCTGGAAAGCAGCAAGAAAAAAAATGACACACTTTCTATATGGTAAAAGCAATTTGAACGACAGAAGATTTCTCATCAGAAACTGTGGGGACCATGAGGAAGTAACAGATATTTTTCAAGTGCTGAAATAAATCAACTGTCAATACAAAATGCTCTACTCGGTGAAAATATCTTTCAGGAATAAAGGGGAAATCAGGACATGCACAGACTTTTTTTAAATTAAGAATTTGTTGTCAGCTTATCTCCCTGAAAGAATGGCTAACATTCTCCAAACACGAAGGAAATTGATAAGGAATCTTGAAATTTCAGTTAGAAACAATGAACGTGGTAAGCAAAATATAGGTCAGTACACTAAGTTTAATTTCTCCTCTTGAATTTTCTAAATTATGACTTACGATTGAAGCAAAAATCGTAAAATTATCTGATGTATATGTAGAGGAAAGATTTAAGACAGTGATGTTATAAATGAGGGGTATAAAGGAACATGAGATAACCACTAATATGACATACCAATAGACTATGATAAATTATGTGTCTAATGTGATTACTAGAAAAACCAGTTAAAATATAAAGATTGACGGAGTGAATTTAAAAACATGACACACTATATACTGTTTACCATAAACTCACTTTGAAGATAATGCCATAGTCAGGTTGAAATTAAAAGGAATAAAATAGTGTATTATGTAAACCATCAAAAAAAGCAGGAATGGCCATATTAATAATATTAAAGTCAGCTTCAGAACTAAGGAAATTATCAGAGAGGGACATTATATAATGAAATAGTCGATTTACCAAAAGAACATAGCAATCATAAATGTGCATGAAGCAAACAACAAAGCTGGAAAATATATGAAGTGAAACCGATTGATAGATCTAAAAGGAGAAACAGATAAATCCATTCATTATAGTTGGGGCCTTTATCACCCCTCACTCAACAATTGATAGAACTGGACAGAAAACCAGTAAGACTATGAAAGAACTCAGCAACATGAGACAATAGGATCTAGTTGATATTTATAGAACATTCCAACAGCAGAATACATGTTCTTCAAGTGCTCACAGAACACACATATAAAGATAGACCCTGAGCCATAAAACAAGCCTCAACAAATTTAAAAGAACTGAAATACTACAAGTACTTTCTCCAACCACGAAAGAGTCAAACTAGAAATAAATAACAATGATAATGGGAACATCACCAAACACTTGAAAACTGAACAACAATAGTTTTATAACCCATGGTCATAGAGGAAATCTCAAAAGAAATTTTAAAAATGCACTGAACTGAATGAAAATGAAAACAACATAAAATTTGTGAGACACATAAAGCAGAACTGATGGGAAAATATATAGCACTAAATGCATGCTCTAGAAAAGAAAAGTCTTCAATTAGTAACCTAAGCTTCCACCTCAAAAACATAAAAAAAAGGAAAAATAGACCCAATGCCAGCAGAAAGATGCAATAACAAAGAGTAGAACTCAATGAAATTGAAAACAGATAAACACTTTAAAGAATAAAACAAAGAGCTGGTTATTAGAAAAGATCAATTAATTGACAAACCTCAAGCAAGACTTTCAAAAAAAAAAAAAAAAGGACTTAACTATACCAGAGATGAAATGGGATATCGCTATCAATACTGCAAACATCAAAAGGATAAGTAGATACTATGAACTGTACAGACATGAATCTGACAATTTAGACAAACTGGATCATTTCCCTAGAAAACACAAACTACTACAGCTTACCCAAGGTAAAACAGATTATTTGAATAGCCTTGTAAGTACTAAAAAAAAAAATTAAACTCATTATTTAAAAATTCCTAAAAAGAAAGTCTCCAGGGCCAAATTGTTTCCTTCAGAATTCCACCACATTCGTAAAGATTTGACAGTAATTCTATACAGTCTCTTTGAGAAAATAGAAGGGGGTATTTTCTAATTCATTTTAAGGAGCTAGTAAATACCCTGATACTGAAATGTATACTGCAAATTGATAAAATTATAGACCCCTGCATATTAAATTTCAAAATAAAAACGATAAAAATACTTGGGTAATGAATAACAGCATAACAAAAAAACCACAGACCAATATCTCATGAACAAAGACACAAAAAAATGCTTCACAGTATGACACAGAATTCAGTAATATATGAGAATTATATACCATGACCCAGTAAGACTTAATCCAAGAATGGAAGACTGGCTCAATATTTAAAAATCAATCAATGTAGTGCAAATATTAATAGCTAATGAAGAAATGTCATAAAATTAATACAGAAAAAGGATTTGACAAAATTCAACACTCATTTATGTAAAAATGCTCCAAAAAAATAGGAATTAAAGGACACCTACAAGAAACTTTCAGCTAACATAATTTTTTTTTAATTAATTTATTTATTGTTATTATACTTTAGGTTTTAGGGTACATGTGCGCAATGTGCAAGTTAGTTACATAATTCTTAATGCTGAATGATTGAATGTTTTCTTCCTGAGCTTGAGAATAAGGTTAGGGTATCATCCCTAATGACGATTATTCAACATAGTGCTCAAAGTTCTATGAAGTGCAATTAGGCAATAAAGGGAAATAAAAGACAGGTAAAAAAAGGAAGAAACTAAATTTTATTTGAAAAAGCTGATTGTCTACCTAGAAAATCTCAAGGAAAACACTATTAATATACAGAACAACGTGAATGAATCTTTGGAGAATTATGCTGCATCAGAACAAGCCAATCCCAAAAGATTACATACTATGTAATTCCATTTGTATAACATTCTTGAACTGACAAAAGTATAGAAATGAACAGATTAGTGGTTGTTAGGGGTTATGGGTCAGAGATAGGAGTTGGGGATATAAAAAAGCAACCTGAGGGATCCTTATGGTGATTGAAACGTTCTGTATGTTGGTTCTATCAATGTCAATACTCTGGTTGGACTATGGTTCTACAGTTTTGCATGATGTTATTGAGGAAAACTGCATAAATGGTGCCCAGGATCTCTCTATTGTTTCTTACCATGTATCTGCAATGATTGCAAAATAAAAAGGTTTAATTTTTAAAAAGGATTAAACATTACATAGCATACACTTGAGTAAAAGACAAAATCTGGCTAAGGATTATTTTTGTCCTAAGTAATATGTGGATTTTGTACAACATAAATCACAACCCCCTAAAATCTATATTGTAAGATATGTTTCTACTGGAACATATCTGAAGACATTGTGAATACTGACAATAACTCAATCCAGTAGAAACATATGTTCCAGCAGTTTCAGAACTTGAACTCAGCTCTGGATCAAGTGGACCTAATAGATATCTACAGAACTCTCCAACCAAAAACGAGAGAATGTATATTATTCTCAGCGCCACATGACACTTACTCTAAAATTGATCACATAATTGGAAATAAAACACTCTTCAGCAAATGAAAAAGAACTGAAATCAACAGTCTCTCAGATCACGGTACAATCAAATTAGAACTCAAGATTACAAAATTCAAAACCACACAACTATGTGGCAATTGAACAACGTGCTCCTGAATGACTCCGGGTAAATAATGAAATTAAGGCAGAAATCAAGGAATTCTTTGAAACCAATGGGAATAAAAAGACAATGTACCAGAATCTCTGGGATGCAGCTAAAGCAGTGTTAAGAGGGAAGTTTATAGCACTAAATGCCCATATCAGAAAGCTACAAAGATCTCAAATCAATACCCTAACATCACAACTAAAAGAACTGGAGAACCAAGAGCAAAGCAAACCCCAAAGCTGGCAGAAGACAAGAAATAAACAAGATCAGAACAGAACTGAAGGAGAGAGAGCGACACAAAAAATTCTTCAAAAAAATCAGTGAATCCAGAAGCTGGTTTTTTGAAAAAATAAAATAGACAACTAGCTAGACTAATAAGAAAAAAGAGAAGAATTAAATAGACACAATAAAAAATGATAAAGGGCACCTAACCACTGACTCCACAGAAATACAACCAACCATCAGAGAATACTGTAAGCATCTCTATGCAAATAACCTAGAAAATCTAGAAGAAATGGATGAATTCCTGGACACATACGTACTCCCAAGACTGAATCAGGAAGAACTTGAATCCCTGAATAGACCAATAGCAAGTTCTAAAACTGAGGCAGTAGTAAATAGCCTAACAAACAACAACAACCAAAAAAAAAAAAAAGCCCAGGACCAAATGGATTTATAGCTGAATTCTACCAGAGGTACACAAAGGAACTGGTACCATTTCTTCTGAAACTATTCCAAACAATTGAAAAGGAGGGATATCTCCCTAACTCATTTTATGAGGACAGAATCATCCTAATACCAAAACCTGGCAGAGATACAAGAAAGAAAAGAAAACTTCAGGCCATCAGTGCAAAAATCTTCAATAAAATACTGGAAAACCGAATCTAGCAGCACATCAAAAAGCTTATCCACTACAATCAAATCAGCTTCATCCCTGGGATGCAAGACTGGTTCAACATATGCAAATCAAACATAATTCATCACATAAACAGAAAGACAAAAACCCACCAGATTGTCTGTCTTTTTGGATGTAGAAAAAGCCTTCAATAAAATTTCCAACCTTCCTTCATGTTAAAAACTCTCAATAAACTAGGTATTGATGGAGCATACCACAAAATAACAGCCATTTATGACAAACCAACAGCCAATATCATACTGAATGGGCAAAAGCTAGAAGCATTCCCCTTGGAAACCAGTACAAGATAAGGATGGCCTCTCTCAGTACTTCTATTCAACACAGTATTGAAAGTTCTGGTCAGGGCAATCAGGCAAGAGAAAAATAAAATGTATTTATATAGGAAGAGAGGAAGTCAAACTGTATCCGTCTGCAGATGACATAATCCTATATCTGGAAAATCCCACTGTCACAGCCCGAAAGCTTCTTAAGCTGATAAGCAACTTCAGCAAAGTCTTGGGATACAAAATCAATGTGCAAAAATTGCAAGCATTCCTATACACCAACAATAGACAAGCAGAGCACCAAATCATTAATGAATGCCCATTCACAATTGCTGCAAAGAGAATAAAATATCTAGGAATACAGCTAACAGAAGATGTGGAGGACCTCTTCAAGGAGAACTACAAACTACTGCTCAAGGAAATCAGAGAGGACACAAACAAATGGAAAAACATTCCATCCTCATGGATAGGAAGAATTAATATTGTGAAAATGGCCATACTACCCAAGGTAATTTGTAGATTCAATGCTATTCCCATCAAACTACCATTGACATTCTTCACAGAATTAGAAAAACTGCTTTAAATTTTATATGGAACCAAAGAGGTGCCCAGTTAGCCAAGACAATCATAAGCTACCTAGCCTCAAACTATACTACAAGGCTACAGTAACCAAAACAGCATGGTACAGGTACAAAAACAGACACATAGATCAATGGAATAGAATAGAGAACTCAAAAATAAGACCATACACCTACAACCATCTGATCTTTGACAAACCTGACAAAAACAGGCAGTGGGAAATGATTTGCTATTTAATAAATGGTGCTGGGAGAACTGGCTAGCCATATGCAGAAAATTGAAACTGGACCCTTTCCTTACACCTTGTACAAAAATTAAGAGAAATTAAAGACTTAAATGTAAAACCCAAAACTATGAAAACCCTAGAAGAAAACCTAGGCAATAGCATTCAGGACATAGGCATGGGCAAAGATATCATGACTAAAACACCAAAAGCAATTGCAACAAAAGCAAAAATTGACAAATGGAATCTATTTAAACTACAGAACTTCTGCGCAGCAAAAGAAACTATGAGAGTGCACAGACAACCTACAGAATGGAAGATTTTTGCAATCTAGCCACCTGACACAGGTCTAATATCCAGAATCTACAAGGAACTTAAGAAGAAAACAAACAACCCCATTAAAATTGGGCAAAGAACATGAACAGACACTTCTCAAAAGAAGACATTTATTTGGCCAACAAACATGAAAAAAAGCTCAACATCACTGATCATTAGAGAAATGAAAATTAAAACCACAATGAGATACCATCTCATGCCAATCAGAATGGTGATTAAAAAGTCCAGAAACAACAGATGCTGGAGAGGCTGTGGAGAAATAGGAACACTTTTACACTATTGGCGGAAATGTAAATTAGTTCATTGTGGAAGACAGGTGGCAATTTTTCAAGACCTAGAATGAGAAATACCATTTGACCCAGCAATTCCATTACTGGGTATATATCTAAAGGAATACAAATCTTTCTATTATAAAGATACATGCATGCATATGTTCACTGCAGTACTGTTAACAATAGCAAAGACATGGAATCAACCCAAATGCCCATCAATGATAGACTGGATAAAGAAAATGTGGCACATATACACCATGGAGTAGTATGCAGCTATAAAAAGGAAAGAGGTCATGTCCTTTGCAGAGAAATGGATGGAGCTGAAAGCCATTATCCTCAGCAAACTAACACAGGAACAGAAAACCAAACACTGCATGTTCTCACTTATAAGTAGAAGCAGAACAATGAGAACACATGACACAGGGAGGGGAACAACACACACTGGGACCTGTTGGCTGGTTGTGGGGAGGAAGAACAATGGGGTAAATAGCTAATGCTTGCAGGGCTTAATACCTAGGTGATGGATTGATAGGTGCAGAGCACCACCATGGCACACGTTTACCTATGTAACAAACCTTCACATTCTGCACATGTATTCCAGAACTTAAAATAAAATTAAAATTACAAAAGAACAAAATGCAGACTATATAGCTACATAGGACTTTTAGCTCTATTTCAGGTATATTTAAGAAGACTTTTCTGACCACTCTATTAAAATTAACAATCTTTATTTGCATTTCTCTGATGGCCAGTGATGATGAGCATTTTTTCATGTGTTTTTTGGCTGCATAAATGTCTTCTTTTGAGAAGTGTCTGTTCATGTCCTTTGCCCACTTTTTGATGGGGTTGTTTGTTTTTTTCTTGTAAATTTGTTGGAGTTCATTGTAGATTCTGGATATTAGCCCTTTGTCAGATGAGTAGGTTGCAAAAATTTTCTCCCATTTTGTAGGTTGCCTGATCACTCTGATGGTAGTTTCCTTTGCTGTGCAGTAGCTCTTTAGTTTAATTAGATCCCATTTGTCAATTTTGGCTTGTGTTGCCATTGCTTTTTAGAATGGCAATCAATAAAAAGTCAAGAAACAACAGGTGCTGGAGAGGATGTGGAGAAATAGGAACACTTTTACACTGTTGGTGGGACTGTAAACTAGTTCAACCCTTGTGGAAGTCAGTGTGGTGATTCCTCAGGGATCTAGAACTAGAAATTCCATTCGACCCAGCCATCCCATTACTGGGTATATACCCAAAGGACTATAAATCATGCTGCTATAAAGACACATGCACACGTGTGTTTATTGCGGCATTATTCACAATAGTAAAGACTTGGAACCAACCCAAATGTCCAACAATGATAGACTGGATTAAGAAAATGTGGCACATATACACCATGGAATACTATGCAGCCATAAAAAATGATGAGTTCATGTCCTTTGTAGGGACATGGATGAAATTGGAAATCATCATTCTCAGTAAACTATCGCAAGAACAAAAAACCAAACACCACATATTCTCACTCATAGGTGGGAATTGAACAATGAGAACACATGGACACAGGAAGGGGAACATCACACTTCGGGGACTGTTGTGGGGTTGGGGGAGTGGGGAGGGATAGCATTGGGAGATATACCTAATGCTAGATGACGAGTTAGTGGGTGCAGCGCACCAGCATGGCACATGTATACTTATGTAACTTACCTGCACATTGCACACATGTACCATAAAACCTAAAGTATAATAATAATAATAATAATAATAATAAATAAATAAATAATAAATAAAACAAAAAAAAAACCAATCTTTATTTCAGCACTCTTCCTCTCCTCACTTTTCTCATACATACACATATGATCAGCCAACTTTTGATTTTTGCTCTCTCATATGTAAGCTCTATGAGGATAGGGACTGCTGCGTTTATTATTGTAATGGTTTCTGCTCATTTTTTCTGGGACTTAAATAATGCCTGGCACACAGTACAGTAGTTCCCTCCCCCCTTATCCACAGAGGATATGTTCCAAGACCTACAATGAATGCCTAAATTACACATGATACCAAACCCTATATATAGACAGTCCCCAACTATAACTCTTCAAATTAAGATTTTTCAACTTTACAATGGTAAAAGCGTATGCATTCAATAGAAACTGTACTTTAAGGACCTATACAACCATTCATTTTTTGAATTTCAACTTTTGGCTACAGGGAGTACATGTGCAAGTTTGTTACATGGGTATATTGCATGATGCTGAGGTCTGGGGTACAGATCCTGTCACCCAGGTAGTGAGCATAGTACCCGATAGGTACTATCAGATAGATTCATTAAAGAACTCAAAGAATATTTATCATTTGATCCAGCAGTCCCACTACTGGCTACCTATCCAAAGGAAAATAAGTCATTATATGAAAAAGACACATGCACACATGTTATTGCAGCTCGATTCATAGTTGCAAAGATATGGAGTCAACCCAAGTGCCCATCAACCAATGAGTAGATAAAATGTAGAATATACCAACCATGGAATGCTACTCAACCATAAAAAAAGAATGAAATGTATTTTGCAACAACTTGGATGGAGCTCCAGGCTATTATGCTAAGTGAAGTAACTGAGGAATGGAAAACAAAACACCATATGTTCTCATTTATAAGCTAAGCTATGAGTACCAAAAGGCATACAGAGTGTTGTAATGGACTTCGGAGACTCAGAAGTGGGAGAGTGGGAAGGAGGCTGGGAAGGGAGGCGTGAGATTAAAAAAACTACATATTGGGTACAATGTATACTACTCCGGTGACAGGTGCACCAAAATCTCAGAATTCACCACTATATAATTCATTAATGTAATCAAAAACCACTTGTACCTCAAAAGCTATGAAATAAAAATAAATAATAATAGCTATTCTAAGTGATATGAGATGGTATCTCATTGTGGTTTGATTTGCATTTCTGATAATTCTGTAGCATTTTTTCATGCTTGTTAGACACTTCTTTTGAGACTGTCTTTTCATGTTCTTTGACCATTTTTTCCTGGGGTTATTTGGTTTTTGCTTAAGTTCTTTATAGATTCTAGATATCAGACCTTTGTCAGATGCATTGTTTGTGAATATTTTCTTCTATTCTGCAAGCATCTGTTTACTCTTGATAGTTTCTTTTGCTGTGCAAAAGCTCTTTAATTAGATCCCACTTGTCAATTTTTGTTGCAATTGCTTTTGGGGGCTTAGCCAAAAATTATTTGCCAAGGCTGATGTCAAGAAGGGTATTTCCTAGGTATTTTTCTAGCATTTTTATAGTTTGAGGTCTTAAATTTAAATCTTTAGTCCATCTTGAGTTAATTTTTGCGTATGGTGAAAGGGAAATATTCAGTTTTATTATTCTACATATGGCTATCCAGTTATCCTAGCATCATTTGTTGAATTGGGAGTTCTTTCCCCACTGTTTGTTATTGTCAGCTTCATTGAAGATCAGATGGTTGTGTGTGTGTGGCTTTATTGCTGAATTTTCTATTCCATTCCATTGGTCTATATGTCTGTTTTTGTGCCAGTACCATGCTGATTTGGTTACTGTAGACTTGTAGTATTGTTTGAAGTTGAATAGTGTGGTGCCTCTGGTTTTGTTCTTTTTGCTTAGGATTGCCTTAGCTATTCAGGCATTTTGGTTTCATATGAATCTTAGAAAATTTTCTAATTCTGTGAAAAATGACATTGGTAGTCTGATAGGAATAGCATTCAATCTGTAGATTACCTTGGGCAATACAGGCATTCTAAAGATATTGATTCTTCCCACCCATGAGCATAGAATGTTTTTCCAGTTATTTGTGTTATCTGTGATTCCTTTTGGCAGTGTTTTGTAGTTCTCCTTGTAGAGATCTTTCAACTCTGGTTAGCTGTATTACTAGGTATTTCATTTTCCTTGTGGCTATTGTAAATGGGATTGTGTTCTTTATTTGACTCTCTGCCTGGATGTTATTGGTGTACAGAAATGCTATTGATTTTTATGCACTGATTTTGTGTCCTGAAACCTAATTTATTATAATAGTTCTAGAAGTCTTTAGGGTTTTCTAGATATATAATCATATTGTCATAGAAGAGAAATAGTTTGACTACTTCTTTTCCTACCTGAATGCATTGTATTTCTTTCTCTTGCCTGATTGCTCTGGCTGGGACTTCCAGTACTATGTTAAATGGGAGTGGTGAGAGTGGGCATCCTTGTATTTTTCCAGTTCTCAAGGGGAATGCCTCCAGCTTTTGCCCATTCGGTATGATATTGGCTGTGGGTCTGATATGGATGACTCTTATTATTTTGAGGTATGCTCCTTTAATGCCTAGTCAGTTGAGGGTTTTTTTTTTTAATCATGAAGGGATGTTGGATTTTATTGAAAGCTTTTTCTACATCTATTGAGATGATCATTATTTTTTACTTGCAGTTACAGGATCCAATAAATTATGTGAGATATTCTATACTTTAGCAAAAAATAAGCTTTCTATTAGATGGTTTTACCCAACTGTAGGCTAATATAAGTGTTCTGAGCACATTTAAGGTAAGCTAGACTAAGTTATGATATTGGTAGGTCTATTAAATATAATTTTGACTTACGATATTTTCAACTTAGGTTTATCAGAATGTAGCCCCATCATAAGTTGAGGAACAACTGTATACTGTTTTGTTGTTGATCTGATAACCAAGAAAGCTACTAAGTGACTAACAGTAAGTAGCATACATAGCATGGATATGCTAGACAAAGGGATAACTCACGTCCCAGGCAGGATGAAACAGAACAGTGCAAGGTTTCATTACGCCACTCAGAATGGTGTGCAATTTAAGACTTACCAATTATTCTGGAATTTTTCATTTGATATTTTTAGAACAGTTGACTGCAGATAACTGAAATCATGGAAAGCAAAACAGCAGTTAAGGGAGACTATTGTCGGTGCTTAGTAAATACTTATTGAATGAATAAACGAGGTCATCAGAAAAGGCTTTCTGAGAAATAAACATTTAAGCTGAGACCTAAATATGGAGCCAGTCGTGCAAGGAGGGGTGAAAAGAGAAGACTTTTCTAGGTGGAGGAAAGAGATACAAAGGCCCTGAGGCAGGAAGAGATTGACGTACAAGGAACTTAAGAAAGTCCGTATGCTAGAAGATTGTGTTGGGCAGTGGCTGGAGCTGAGGTTGGAGACATGAGTAGGACAAGGTTGTTCTGTGTCTCATAGGTTAAGGTAAAGACTGGATTTTATTGTAAATGAATTGGGAAGTGATACAAGCAAAGCAGTAATATTTGGGTTTAAACATGATCACGCTGGTTTGTGTGTGTGAAACCATTAAAGGATGACAAAAGTATAACCATAGAGATCAGTTATAAGACTGTCGCAACAGCAGTGATAATATTACCAGTATTTATTGAGCACTTACTCCTATCAGGTAGTAGTCTAAGTGCTTTAACAAAATTTTAGTTTAATTAACTGGTAAATTTGATGCTTTTCAAATTGTTTTTTTCTTAAGCATTATTTTTCCATATTATAATCTACTTTAGTGTAATATCAGACACAGCAAACAGTATCATTTTCAAATTTAATATGTTAATCTTTAATGGAACTCCAGAGAGAACACTATGATTCAAAGGGTTTTTTATTTTTTTATTTTTATTATTTTTTTATTTTTTTTGGTTTTTTGAGACAGAGTCTCATGCTGTCACCCAAGCTGAAGTGCAACGGCACAACCTCAGCCCACTGCAAACTCTGCCTCTGGAGTTCAAGCAATTCTCCCCTCTCAGCGTCCAGAGTAGCTGGAATTACAGGTGCTCACCACCACGCCCAGCTAATTTTTATATTTTTGTAGAGATGGGGTTTCACCATGTTGGCCAGGCTAGTCTTGAACACCTGACCTCAGGTGATCCACCTGCCTTGGCCTCCCAAATTGCTGGGATTACAGGTGTGAGCCACCATGCCCAGCCTTAAAGGCATGCTTTATCTTAAAAAAAATTGAGAAATGTTCTTGTAGATATTTAAGAATTATAATTGATCCTTAGGCATCTGAAAATGGTGTTTAGAGACAATAATGAAGCCATGTAGGGGATATTCTAAACTGGGAATTATTTTGGGAACTGGGTAGGAAAATCCAGCTACCAGAGGTGAAAGTCTAGACTAACATGACTGTAGTGGGAAATACACGAAGAAGATCAATGCAGGTTAATTGCAAAAAAAAAAAAAAGAAAGAATTTGAAGTCTCGTTGAATAGAGGGGAAGCATGGAGGTAGGGGGGAATTAAAGATGTCTTCAAGGCTTTGAGAAACAGGGATGTAGTGGACACTGTTCATGCTCTGCCCAGATCCCCTTTATGTGTCTATTGCATCCGTCTTCCAAATGCCAGGGAAATTATGTCTTTTTATCCAGGGACAGCTGACAGCTAATGACTGACTTATACGTCCTGGGATATGCCTCAAGGAGGGACAACTCTGTGGTGCTGTCCTGCTTCAGAGTTCCCTGTGGGATCAGGCTGAGGCTAGACTTCAACTGAAACCATATCTTGCTCAGCTTCTGCTCTTGCCTTATCTGTTTCTTCTCCTTCCAGATTTCTCTTGAGAGTACTTCCTCAATAAATCACTTATGCAAGGATCCCTGTCCTAGGCTCCATTTCTATGGATACTGACCTAAGATAGAAGAGTAGGGAAATACTGGAGCAACTGCCTTAGAAGGAAAAGTGGGAGCGCGGTGTTAATTTGTACTCGTTTGACAGATATTATCAATCTTTTCCCAACATAGTAAAAGCTCTCATGGTGCACCTTTCACACGGGAAGGGTATGATCGCAGCTAGAGGAGGAAATTGCAAGATACTCAAGTAGTAGGCATATTTCAAGTACACTTCATCTAAATTTGACTTTTTAATACCATTTCCTTAACTAGAGAGCCAAATGCCCATTGAACTAGTTCTAAGTGCATTTTATTAAGTGACCTAAATTTTAAAAATCGAAGTACTTTTCAAATAGAGAATAGAGGACCCATGAGCACCTAGGGATCTGTAAAACATCCCAAACAATTTTTCAAGTGTTTTATTTTTGGCAAAACTTAGTTTAACTCATTTTGCAAGTGCTCTTCTCTCAGTTTTTAAACCCTTGGGCATTTCAAAGGAAATTTAATCCGTATGTTTCTGATTCATTTACATTTTAAGTCATAAAAATGTTATTTTTATAAGGGCTGTTTGATATCCAAGAAACTTTCTGAGCCTTTTTAAAAATCTCTTTAAAGTCTTGTCAGTGGGAGCCAGGGAGCTGACATGGTGTGTGATGCACCACCCGAAAATGTAATCCAGACAGACTCAGCCATAGACTGACCTCAGAACAATGCATGCCACAGCCAGCCAAAAAATAATGGCAATGTGATGATCAAGAAAGTTGGTCTGGACACCAGAGAACCCTTGAGACACACAAGAGAAGCCAACAGCAAATGATAGGAAAGATTAAAGTGAGATATATTAGCATGTTCTTGATGTGTGTGCGCATATAAGGACTAGACTAACTTCCATTATAGCAAGCCATGATTCCTGGCACCTTTCAGGAAGATCTGCAGATTTCTGCAGGACAAAGTTGCATATCACCACCCACATACTTTAGGTAAAGAAAACTGTGCCTTCCCCCAGCATTGTAAATAATAAGGCGTCGAAATAACATTCAAGGACTTAAAGTAAGTCACTGTATATTCTTACTACAGAATACTAGACAGCAATTAAAATGCTGACGTTAATAATACTTAAAGATGTAAAAAGATGTTCCTAGTTCATTGCTAAATGCAAAATGTGGTGACAAACCTGTATACAGACATTAGGATCACATTTATTTAAAAAAGGACTATCAAATATATATGTACATTGAAATATTAAATAGTAATTATCTGTAACTGGTAGGGTCAGGGTGTTTTTATTTTATTTGCTTTGTTATATTTTCTAACTTTTCTACAATATGCATTGTGTAGTTTAAAAAATTCTTTGTCTACATTTTAAAAATTATACAGAATAGTATTCCTATAATATTGTAGGAGAGCAATGCCCTTCTTTTTCTGCTTGTTTCTTTTGCTTGGTAACAACGTGCACGGGGTCCAAGCCAGAGGGGGTGCTGCAGCAAGCACTCGATGATCAAACCGTCTGAGAGTTGATGGAATGCAAGCGTTCATCTGGAATGGCTGAGTCTGTGGTGACCATGCTTTCTGAACCCCAAATTGGTCACACAGTCTAACCTGTGGGGGGTACACGACAGGATAGATTATTTTAAATCGGAACTGCTCTCAAACTTCCAGGACATACGGTTTTTCTGGCTGTAGGACACGTTGCTTCAGAAAGGAAGAAAAATTCTAAAAGGCAATCTGAGGAACTCTGAAGGAAAAAATAACAGCTGGTAATTTATAAAGCTATAGCTGCTGGTACTGAACATCCGCTGAACAAGAAGAACTCTTCATTCTCCCTTGTGTGACTGTAGCAGCATTTTAAATCCAAAGGCCTATTACTCTCACATCTGCTGGCATCTAGTCAGCTGCTGTTTAAAGTCCTCCCTGCACAAAATGAACACGGCTGCCAATATTAATTATCTCCATAATTCTCCTGAAACTTGTAAAATAAATGCTTTTCCCTGAAGAACCACTCTCCCTAATATCATTAGCACCCCATTTCCTCTCTGCTTTTCTACCATCCCCACAACCTCAGGGCTGGTTCTGAATAACAAGCTATTTTCCTGTCTGTTCAGCTGGGCTCATTACATCCTCTTTGATCATAAAGATGGAGTAATGCAAAGCAAAACCATCCTTTTTGAGCTCCTATTAGTAGAGAAAAGTTAGATAAATAATCTTTAATGCTTTTTTTTTTTTAAAAAAAGTGATTCCACAACATTCCAATCAAAAGGAATAGGATAAGTAGGGGAATCAGTTAATTATATAAAATCAAGTTATTTCAAGGTCCTGGAAAGACTTTAACATTCTGTGATGATTCTATTTAAATATGCTGTATTCTTACCTTCTGGAATAGCTAGATCCATTCTAAATAGGTATTAATTTTAAAGTTTAAAAATGATGAAAAGTTTAACCAATTGGCCTGTCATGGTTAATCATACTCTTCTACCAAACACTTTCTGCTCAACTTACAAGAAATGAACTCTCAGTTCCATGTCCTATGGGATAGTTTCCAAATGTTGGCAAATCTCTCTTCCGACGGACAGCATTTTCTTCAAAAGTTTACCAGGGCCTTAGTTATGGATCGATGTCATATAAAGTCAATGTCCATTCCAAATCAGACATACATAAATGAACTTCAAAAGTCCTTCATCCCATAGCAACGCAATGGGATGTTTTACTGATTCCCCCATCTGAGAAAGTTTAAGAGAGAGAAGGGGAGGAGGAGGAGGAGAGATGCAAGGAGGGGGAAGAGAGAGACTGACTTGATCTTTGATAAATTCATCCCCTAATTTGTCATCATGCCATGAGTCCTAGATTCAAATATCACCAAAGCAGTGGCCCCCAACATTAGACAGGATGTGAAATATTGTTACAGACTATAGGTGCCTAATAATTATCTCATTATAAAGTGTAGGGTGATTTGTACAAAACAAAAAGACTGTATATACATCATACTGTGAGAGGGAAAGTAACTTTCTCAGGAAAGTTGACACTTGAGTTAAATGATTAGGAGTTAAACCAGGGGTAGAGTGTGAATGCAGAGGATAAATAAATGAATAATATTATGAAGTATTTTTTGGTCAATAGGCATTATATCGCTACCAATTAGAGCTGGTAGGCATATAGACTACCCCCCTCCCAAAAAAAGAAAACAGATCAGAACTAAATTATGATCAAATGTATATTTGAAAACAATTAAAATATTTTGTTAATTTTTAAAAAATCAACATTGCTCATCTTAAGTAAATTTTTTCCCATCGGAGGTCCAGCAACGTTTTCTTCTCTGGCTACTACTGAATCATGTAAAACCAAGCTCTCATTTTTTTCAGAAAGCAAACAAGAACTTGTGTGATGTTTGAGAATACTTTTTTTGTTTTGTTTTGAGATGGAGTCTCACTCTGTCACCCAGGCTGGAGTGCAGTGGCACAATCTCGGCTCACTGCAACCTCCGCCTCCCAGGTTCAAGCAATACTCCAGCCTCAGTCTCCTGAATAGCTGGGACTACAGGCCTGCGCCACTGTGTCTGGCTAATTTTTTTTATATATATATATTTAGTAGAGACAGGGTTTCACCATGTTGGCCACACTGGTCTCGAACTCCTGACTTCAGGTGACCCACCTGCCTCCACCTCCCAAGGTGCTGGGATTACAGGCATAAGACACCGCGCCCGGCCTCTTTACTTTTTTTTTTAACATAGAATATTGTGTTTGAAAAAGCATGTAAGCCCAGGACTTTGAGACTAACCTGGGCAACATGGCGAAACACCATCTCTACAAAAAATACAAAAATTAGCCGGGTGTGGTGGGACACGTCTGTAGTCTCAGTTACTCAGGAGGCTGAGATGGGAGGATTGCTTCAGTCCAGGAGGCTGAGACTGCAGTAAGCCCAGATCACGCTATTGCACTCCAGCTTGAGTGACAAAGTGAGACTATCTTCAAGAGGAAAAAAAAGAAGAAAAAAGAAAAAGCATGGATTTAGGTTTGAATCCCAGATTCCCCACCCATCAGCTTTGTGATGTAGCATATTAACTTTTCAGAGACTCAGTTTCCTCATCTGTTTTAATAGTGGCCAACATTTCTTGTTTAACAAAGCTGTTGGTAGACTTTAATTCAATCATGTTTATAAGGGTGATAATATAGTATCTGGCATACAATCCATGTTTATTCTCTTCTTTTTCCCTTTCCTTGGGGACAGGGGTCTGAGAAGGGGAAATGAGATAGCCCAAGCTCATCATCTTAGAAATAGTGCCCATGTTCAGGCAACACTAATATTTGCATGGTTGGCCTGATGTAAGTTAGCCAAGCCTGACTCAGTCTGATCATGTTCCTTTTCATCAGCTGGAAAAAAAAAGTAATATTTAGTTAGGGATTTGGGATGTCAATAGAAAGCTAGTGCTCACCATTTCATTTACACAATGGAGAGACACCTGCAGTGTAGCTTGCAGAACAGAATAGAATTGTTATAAAAAATATCCCCCATGGCAGCAAGGACACTTACAGTTAATGAGCTAATAAATATTGTCAAGTGATCTTTCTCTTGCCAAGTATTAAATCATAAAGAGGGGGGAAGGGAAGGATTAGAACTGCATATTTGCTACAGAGTTCAAATTCTGAGCTGCTTCTGGCAAACTTTTATTACAATTGACCACATCTTAGGCTTGTCAGTCCACCATTTCCCCATATTGCCTGACACTGCATGTTTGTTCTCTAGGTCAGAGACTTCTTTCTTGTGGGCCAGTATCTGGTAGGAAGCACAACGTTCTTTTTCCTTTCAGGAATGGCCTTTTGCAGGTTTGTCTCTTCTGTTGCTGCCACACCTAAGGATAAAGATTGGTCTTCCCCACTGCAAAATTAGCCTTTACAGTTTCATTTCATAGTCTCATTTCTCTCCAGAGATTGTTATGAACACTTGTTCTCAGTATTTGCTCAAAAATGTGTGAATTTTTAATTTCCAACCTTGACACTCCATTCCAAATATCTGGTCTTTTCCAATTCTTTTTCACTGGACTGACACTACAACTCACCATTTCTTCAACTTCTAATTAGAGCCAATGTGGTTGTTTTAGAAAATGTCCACAAATGCTTTGATATGGCTTTCTTCAAAAGGTAGAGGCTAGTTTCCCTCACTTGGAGTGTGGCTGAACTTAATGACTTCTAACAAATACAATGTGGTAAAATTAGTGTTGTTTGACTTCCAAGACTAGATCATAAAAGGCATAGTGACATTCTTTCTGTTCTTTTTCTTGGATTAACCACTTTGGGGAAAATCAGTGCTATGAGAATTCTCAAATAACTGTGTGGAAAAACCCACAGGGCAAGGAATGTAGGCTTCCTGCCAATAGCTATCGGAGTCAACCATCTTGGAAGCAAACCCTCCAGCCCCAATTAAGCTTTCAGATGACTACAATCTTGGCTGATGCCTGTTTGGCAACCTCATGAGAAACTCTAATAGAAAATCATCTAGCTAATCTGCTCCTAACTTTCTGACCCACAGAAACTGTGAGGTAATAAATGCTTATTGTATTAAGCTACTAAGTTCAGTAATTTGCTAGGCAGCAAAAGATAACTAATGGAGATGGATTGTAAGATGTGTTCCTGGTCCCTTGCTTACTTATGGATTACAGAATAAGTTTTCTTTGAATACTTTTATTTTTCCCAAAGAAATGTTACGTTTCTGTTCAGCATTACTAGAGTTATTTCAATGCATGTCTTTATGAAGTAGCAGAGATTTTTATTTGGGGATTCCAACCTTCAAATAGATCTCCAGTAACACAAACAAATGGAAAGACATTCCATGCTCATGGATAGAAAGAATCAATATCCTTAAAAATGGCCATACTACCCAAAGCAATTTATCAATTCAATGCTATTCCTATTAAACTACCATTGACATTCTTTGCAGAAATAGAAAAAACTATTTTAAAATTCATATGAAACCAAAAAAGAGCCCAAATAGTCAAGGTAATCCCAAGCAAAAAGAACAAAGCTGGAGGCATCAGTCTACCTGACTTCAAACTATATTACAGGGCTACAGTAGCCAAAACAGCATGGTACTGGTACAAAAACAGACAAATAGACCAGTGGAACAGAATAGAGAAACCACAAATAGGGCTGCACACTTAACAACTTCTGATCGTATATAACAATCCTGACAAAAGCAATGAGGAAAGGATTCCCTACTCAATCAATTGTGCTGGGATACTGGGCAAGCTATATGCAGAAGACTGAAACTGGACCCCTTTATTACACCATATATGAAAATCAACTCAAAATGGATTAAAAAATTAAATGTAAAACCAAAAACTATAAAAACCCTGGAAGATAACCTAGGAAATACCATTATGGAACAGGTAAAGATTTTATGATGTAGACACCAAAAGCAACTGCAACAGAAGCAAAATTTGACAAATTGGATCTAATTAAACTAAAGAGCTTCTGCACAGCAAAGGAAACTATCAACAGAGTGAACAACCTACAGAATGGGAAAAAATTTTTGCCAACTATGTATCTGAAAAAAGTCTAATATCCAGCACCTATAAGAAACAAATTTACAAGAAAAAGGGGCCTAAGACATGAATAGACACTTCTCAAAAGAAGACATACATGCAGCCAATAATCATGAAAAAAAGCTCAACATCACTGATCATTAGAGAAATGAAAATCAAAACCACAATGAGATAGCATCTCACACCAGTCAGAATGGCTATTAGTAAAAAGTCAAAAAATAACAGATGTCTGTGCAGTTGTAGAGAAAAAGGAATGCTGATACACTGTTGGTGGGAGTGTAAATTAGTTCAACTGTTGTGGAAGACAGTAGGGTGACTCCTCAAAGACCTAAAGGCAGAAATATCATTTGACCCAGAAATCCCATTACTGGGTATATACCCAAAGGAATGTAAATCATTCTTTTATAAAGAGATACATGCACACATATGTTCACTGCAGCACCATTCATAATAGCAAAGACAGAATCAACCCAAATGCCCATCAATGATTGACTGGATAAAGAAAATGTGGTACATATACACCGTAGAATACTATGCAGCCATAAAAAAGAATGAGATCATGTTCTTTGCAGGGAAATGGATAGAGCTGAAGGCCATTATCCTTAGCAAGCTAACGGAGGAGCAGAAAATCAAATATGTCATGTTCTCACTTATAAGTGGGAGCTAAATGATGAGAACACATAGACGAGAACACCACACCACATATAGGGCCTTTAGAGGGTGGGAGGAGGTAGAAGATTTGGAAAAATAACTAATGAGTACTAGGCTTAAAACCTGGGTGACAAAATAATCTGTACAACAAACCCCCATGATACAAGTTTACTTATATAACAAATCTACACTTGTATCCCTGAACTTAAAATAAAAGTTTAAAAGGAAGACACAAACAGATCTCTGGGAAAGATGTAGCCTCAAAGCAGAGTGTTATCCCTGAGTCTGCTTGCCCTTCCTTTTCCTGTCTTCACTTTTCTCCTCTTGGGACTTCCTTTGAGCTCCCTCTTTACTGTCATATCCTGCCCTGAGGCAAAAACTGCCTGGGTGGGAGTGTTTGCTGCAGGGAAGGCACACCTGTAAGATGGGTGGGAGGGGCCAGACACAGAAGCAGAGAGGCCTTGCCTAAGCCTGGAGAAAATGAACTGTCATTGCCAGAATGGAGAAACAGAAACTAGTAGGTGCAGGCCTACATTACAAGCAAGAGAGGGATAAAAACCCACCTCCAATTTGAGGTGCAAGTGAAAGACTTGGCCAATGGAAAAACAAGTCATGACATGAGAACGAGGCTCAGGAGGAATTTGGCATCTCCAGTGGCATCAAGAGGTTCTGAGGTTCCAGTGACCTCTTCCTTTAAAAGATACTCTTTCTTCTCTTGTCTTTGGTGAAATCACAGGCTCCTGAGCTTCTTCCTAAGTTTCTGGGTCTTTGCTGTGTCCTTCTCCGCTGGCGGATCTCTAAATGTGACAATGTCCCAGGATTCCAATCCTGAAACTTTTTCTTTCTGTATGCACTCACCCCAGGTGACATCATTTGACCCATAGCTTGAAATAAATCTATATGTCAATGATTCCAGATCAACATCTCTGGACTTCAGATTTATATATCCAGAAACATTCTTCCTATCTCTGCATGGGTGTCTAAAGAGCAACCCAATCATAAGATGATCCTAAAACCAAACCCTGAATTCCTACCTCACAACAAATTGACTTGTGATTTTCTTGGTTATGGCTTTTTTAAAATTACTTTTGTTCAACAAGTGCCCAAGCCCCAAATCTAGAAGTTATCCTTGATTCCTCTCTTTCCCCTAGCAACCACATTTTGCCCATCAGCAACTCCTATTAAATTTGCTTCTGAAACTCACCCTGTTCTTTCACCTGGTCCACTTATTGCTGTAAGCTAATGTGTGCTAGTACATCCACTCTTCACCTCCATGATCCATTTCCCATACTATAGCTGACTTTTAATTTAAACAATTCAGATCATAACTTACAATTGTTGTTTTATTACAATTGTAATAAAATTGTTACATTTTATGAAACATGTGAGAACAAAATCCACATGTTTCATCCTGATTTTATAAAGCCCTCTATGGCCTGGTGCAGTGGCTCATACTTGTAACCCCAGCTCTTTGGGAGGCCAAAGTGGTAGGATCACTTGAGCCGAGGAGTTCACGACCAACCTGGGCAACACAGTGAGACCCCATCTGTACAAAAAACAAACATTAGCTGGGCGTGGTGGTGCATGCCTGTAGTCCCAGCTACTTGGGAGGCTGAGGTGGGAGGATTGCTTGAGCCTGAAAGGTTGAGGCTGCAGTAAGCTGCGATTATGCCACTGCACTCCAGTCTGGGCTACAGAGCAAGACCTTGTCTGAAAAAATATATATGAAGCTCTCCATGATCTGGCTTCTGACTTTCACATGCCCTTCTACTCCTTCCAGGCACACTGACCTGGCTTCTGTTCCTGCAACACATCAGGCACCTTCTTGTCTTAGGACCTTTGCACTTTCTGTGCCCTGAGCTTCAATTCTCTATTTCCTGATCTTCGCATGTCCAATTCCTTCTTGAAATTCGATCCTTAACTTCAATATGACTTCCTCCAAGAGGCCATTCCCAACCAAACTCTCTAAAATGGCCATTCAGCTTCTCATATCACTTAATTTCAGTTCTTTGCCCAACTCTATCAAAACTATCTTGATAATTTTGTTTTACTTTATTTGCCTTATTTTCTTTTTTGTAATTTTTTTTAACTTTTATATCCCATTCATCTAGAACAGTTCCTGGTACAAAGTAAAGACATAGTTAATACTTAATATTATTATTAAGAAAGAAATTGGCCAGGCACAGTGGCTCATGCCTGTAATCTCAGCACTTTGGGAGGCCAAGGTGGGTGGATCACCTGAGATCAGGAGTTCGAGACCAGCCTCTACTAAAAACACAAAAAATTAGCTGGGCCTGGTGGTGGGCACCTGTAATCCCAGCTACTCGGGAGGCCGAGGCAGGAGAATTGCTTGAACCCGGGAGACAGAGGTTGCAGTGAGCCGAGATCACACCATTGCACTCCAGCCTGGGCAACAAGAGTGAAACTTTGTCTCAAAAAAATAAATATTAAGAAAGAAATAATGAATGACATCCTGTGTTCCTAAGGTGGGGCTCAATAATATTCCCCAGTTCTTCCCTCTGTTAATTTTTTGATGAAATGCTTTAATGTTGGGAAGTCATAAATTTAGAGCAAGAGTTTCTGTCTGACTAGGGTCCTATTTGTGTCCTGAGAATACAGTTCCTCATTTCCAGGAGGGCTTGGTGACAGGACTGATACGGAAGACTGCCATATGGTACATTGGTATGCACCTGCCATGAGAACACTCATTGGAATAAACAGGAAAATTATGGAAAGTGGCTGGCTACAGAGGACTTGACATTTTGCCTCACAGCTCTGGGGGGAAAAAAGGCAGAACTATTGAGAAAGTATATGCACATATTAATTGGCATGTCATACACCTCCCTGGAGTAACACTAATTTGAGAAGGAGAAAAAAAGTCTTTCAACTTTTTTTTATAGATGAATACCAAATACTTTTGCCTTATTATGTACAGCAGACCAAATTCTCATTGTATACATACATCCAAAAATCTATGTGTGATGCATACACACTAATACCTGGAGGTTAAAATAACACCACAGTAGAAAGGATAGACAAGCATATTTCTTTGTTTTTATTTATTTATTTTGAGATGGAGTCTCACTCTGTTGCCCAGGCTGGAGTGCAGTGATGCGGTCCCAGCTCACTGCAACCTCCACCTCCTGGGTTCAAGCGATTCTCCTGCCTCAGCCTCTTGAGTAGCTGGGATTACAGGTGCCTGCCACCATGCCCGGCTGATTTTTCTATTTTTAGTAGAGATGGGGTTTCACCATGTTGGCCAGGCTGGTCTGTAAATCCTGACCTCATGATCCACCAAGCCTTGGCCTCCCAAAGTGCTCAGATTACCAGGCATGAGCCACTGTGCCCAGCCACATATTTCTTATTTATGGTTGTGTTTATACTTCTAGCTTCTAGGCAACTTAATTGATTTGAATGTGGTATGTCCTTGTTAAGAACTGTCCGAGCACATGACAAAATGACTCAGACTAATATCCTGGTTTTGAAATATAGCATGTCAAGGTGAAAGGAATGATGGAAATATTTCAGTTCTTTTTTTTTAAACACTTAAGAACAAGGTTCCAGAGATGTTACATCACTTTCCCAAAGTTCCATAAGTACATAGCTGACACAAAAAAGAACATGCTATAGAAATGTAAATGCACTTTAATTTACTCATTAACATATTAAAAGTGAAACCCCAAACTCAAGCTAGTAACGCTGAGATGAGAAACATTTTATTCAGTTAATGAAGAGACTTTCTCTACCTCATATACTCATTAGTTCATTCCATAATATCAGATTTGGACATATACACATATAGACATAGATACCTGAATTCTGTCTTTTTTCACTGACCTGAATTTTTAATTTGATAGTTGAAATGCTAGTCAAGCAATTTTTTTATGACTCAAATTTTCAATCAAGGAGTTAATGAATAACTGTGACATATTTTATATACATAAAAGCCACACACAGTGATATCTTAACATAGAGCTTTTCCAGGGACTAGTCAGGAGTTACAAATGGGAAAATTCTTAAATGGCATATATCTCCCACCCACCTTCCTTGTAGCTCAGTTCTCTAAGGAACACTGACATTATTTACAAAAGCTATGAGCTACCAAGAGGATATAAAAATGCTGAGTTGCTCAGGCAGAAGCATCTTTACTATACAGATGCTCAGAAGATCAAAAGCTAAAGTCGAAGTTATTTTTTGCATACTCTAATGCATAGAGAACTTTAATTCTGTAGTCTAATTTTTAAAGTTTTATAAATGTTCAATAATATCTGCTAGAAGAAAAGAGGGAATAGGAAGAAGGAAAGGGAAAAAGTCAAAAAATTAAATAGCCCCCATTATGCACCAAGGCAATTAAAGAGACATTTCATGAAAAGGAAAGATGAAGGAGAGAGATCAGTTCTTTTTTTCTTTGAGACAGTCTCACTCTTGCCCAGGCTGGAGTACAGTGGCACAATCTCAGCTCACTGCAACCTCGACTTCCCAAGTTCAAGCAATTCTCCTGCCTCAGACTCCCAAGTAGCTGGGATTACAGGTGTGCACCACCACACCCAGCTAATCTGTGTATTTTAGTAGAGATGGGGGTTTCACTATGTTGGCCAGGCTGGTCTCAAACTCTTGACCTCAAGTGGTTTACCCACCTTGGCTTCCCAAAGTACTGGGATTATAGGTGTGAGCCACCATGCCTGGCGAAGATCAGTTCTTAAAGCTGTAGTGATGGTGATATCTGACTTCCAGAAGCTGGACATTAACATTGTCTGCTATTGGTGGCAACATCAAGAATTGCACTTAGTCTTGAAGCTACATTTAGCGAGCACATTACCTTTAGATTGTATATTTATTTGGGTAGAATGGGACACTGATTAAAAACAGGTGGAGGGGGGACTAAAGCACCCTTACACACGGCCCACCATTTAGATTTGCCACTGCAGTTTTATAGTTTTCAGGTTGGAGAAACAATTAATGCAGGAACAAAGGACATGAAGAAAAACTATAGTATTAGAGCTGGAACAGATCTAAGAAATCATCAGGTTTGTGGTCTGATGACCACACAAGGAGCTGAACAAAACGAGTAATTATTGAATCTGGGTGATAGAAACATGGAGGTTTTATTACAGTATTCTCACTAGTTTATGTGTATTTGAAAATGTTAATAGAAGAGGAAGGAAAGAAAGAGAGGCTTCTTCAAGTCCTATGAAAGAGAAATACTGATCATTTCCCCCTAAACTAATAATAAATGCCATTGCAAAGGACTTTGCACTCAATACTTTGCACTTATACTAAGTCAAAATAAACCACGACCCATATTCTGACTCTACCTATGGAATTTCTCTTTTGCGGAGATTGTCCCAGCAACTGCCTCAACTCTTGGAAACAAGTAACCCCTTTGAGAGAGTCAGAAACAGAAGTCTGGATCAGTACAAAAGCAGAAAATGAGACGTAAAATCAAAATACCCCATGCTGTCAATCCTCTGTTGATCTCTGTGCCACCAGAAAGGCAAACCTTGCACATCTGCTTTCCGCTGCACAGCTGCGTCATGGACATCAGGTGGGGTACTACTTTATGGATTCTATTTGCAATCATTGTATAGACTCTCAATACCAAGCAAGCCCAGAAATGAATGTTAGCTTTGTATATGCCAAATTAGGAACCTACCTTTTCAGATGCTAAATTCAGAAGATGTTTAGAAGGAGAATTAAGGGAATTCCACTTGATGAGAAGGTAGCTCTTCATGGAAAATTGAAATGAGTAGAGAGACCCAGTGATATTCCAACCCAGGCATTGTTTGTCCCTGTGCTGCTGAGGGTTCATCTGGCCACACACAGGCTGAAAAACCACTAGGAACTTCAGCAAGGTCCCTTGGAAGTAACTTTTAATAAAGTCCAATCAATTCGCCAAAAGTTTACCATAGAACATGTTAGGTGCCAAGTGTTATACTATGTCATAGAAATAAGATACAGAAGATGGCCAAATAGGAACAGCTCCGGTCTAGAGCTCCCAGCGCGAGCGACGCAGAAGACGGGTGATTTCTGCATTTCCATCTGAGGTACCGTGTTCATCTCACGAGGGAGTGCCAGACAGTGGGCGCAGGTCAGTGGGTGAGTGCACCGTGCGCCAGCCGAAGCAGGGGCGAGGCATTGCCTCACTCGGGAAGCGCAAGGGGTCAGGGAGTTCCCTTTCCAGGAGTGACAGACGGCACCTGGAAAATCGGGCCACTCCCACCCGAATACTGTGCTTTTCCGACGGGCTTAGGAAACGGTGCCCCAGGAGAGTATAGACCACACCTGGCTCAGAGGGTCCTACGCCCACGGAGTCTCGCTGATTGCTAGCACAGCAGTCTGAGATCAAACAGCAAGTCCGCAGCGAGGCTGGGGGAGGGGCGCCCGCCATTGCCCAGGCTCGCTTAGGTAAACAAAGCAGCCTGGAAGCTTGAACTGGGTGGCGCCCACCACAGCTCAAGGAGGCCTGCCTGCCTCTGTAGGCTCCACCTCTGAGGGCAGGGCACAGACAAACAAAAAGACAGCAGTAACCTCTGCAGACTTAAATGTCCCTGGTCTGACAGCTTTGAGGAGAGCAGTGGTTCTCCCAGCACGCAGCTGGAGATCTGAGAACGGGCTGACTGCCTCCTCAAGTGGGTCCCTGACCCCTGACCCCCAAGCAGCCTAACTGGGAGGCACCCCCCAGCAGGGGCAGACTGACACCTCACACGGCCGGCCAGGTACTCCAACAGACCTGCAGCTGAGGGTCCTGTCTGTTAGAAGGAAAACTAACAGAAAGGACATCCTCACCAAAAACCCATCTGTACATCACCATCATCAAAGACCAAAAGTAGATAAAACCACAAAGATGGGGAAAAAACAGAGCAGAAAATGTGGAAACTCTAAAAAGCAGAGCACCTCTCCTCCTCCAAAGGAACGCAGTTCCTCACCAGCAACGGAACAAAGCTGGATGGAGAATGACTTTGATGAGCTGAGAGAAGAAGGCTTCAGACAATCAAATTACTCCGAGCTACGGGAGGATATTCAAACCAAAGGCAAAGAAGTTGAAAACTTTGAAAAAAATTTAGAAGAATGTATAACTAGAATAACCAATACAGAGAAGTGCTTAAAGGAGCTGATGGAGCTGAAAACCAAGGCTCGAGAACTACGTGAAGAATGCAGAAGCCTCAGGAGCCGATGGGATCAAATGGAAGAAAGGGTATCAGCCCTGGAAGATGAAATGAATGAAATGAAGCGAGAAGGGAAGTTTAGAGAAAAAAGAATAAAAAGAAACGAGCAAGGCCTCCAAGAAATGTGGGACTATGTGAAAAGACCAAATCTACGTCTGATTGGTGTACCTGAAAGTGACGGGGAGAATGGAAACAAGTTGGAAAACACTCTGCAGGATATTATCCAGGAGAACTTCCCCAATCTAGCAAGGCAGGCCAACATTCAGATTCAGGAAATACAGAGAACGCCACAAAGATAGTCCTCGAGAAGAGCAACTCCAGGACACATAATTGTCAGATTCACCAAAGTTGAAATGAAGGAAAAAATGTTAAGGGCAGCCAGAGAGAAAGGTCGGGTTACCATCAAAGGGAAGCCCATCAGACTAACAGCAGATCTCTCGGCAGAAACCCTACAAGCCAGAAGAGAATGGGGGCCAGTATTCAACATTCTTAAAGAAAAGAATTTTCAACCCAGAATTTCATATCCTGCCAAACTAAGCTTCATAAGTGAAGGAGAAATAAAATACTTTACAGACAAGCAAATGCTGAGAGATTTTGTCACCACCAGGCCTGCCCTAAAAGAGCTCCTGAAGGAAGCGCTAAACATGGAAAGGCACAACCGGTACCAGCCACTGCAAAATCATACCGAAATGTAAAGACCATCGAGACTAGGAAGAGACTGCTTCAACTAACGAGCAAAATAACCAGCTAACATCATAATGACAGGATCAAATTCACATATAACAATATTAACTTTAAATGTAAATAGACTAAATGCTCCAATTAAAAGACACAGACTGGCAAATTGGATAAAGACTCAAGACCCATCAGTGTGCTGTATTCAGGAAACCCATCTCACGTGCAGAGACACACATAGGCTCAAAATAAAAGGATGGAGGAAGATCTACCAAGCAAACGGAAAACAAAAAAAGGCAGGGGTTGCAATCCTAGTCTCTGATAAAACAGACTTTAAACCAACAAAGATCAAAAGAGACAAAGAAGGCCATTACATAATGGTAAAGGGATTAATTCAACAAGAAGAGCTAACTATCCTAAATATATATGCACCCAATACAGGAGCACCCAGATTCATAAAGCAAGTCCTGAGTGACCTACAAAGAGACTTAGACTCCCACACATTAATATTGGGAGACTTTAACACCCCACTGTCAACATTAGACAGATCAACGAGACAGAAAGTCAACAAGGATACCCAGGAATTGAACTCAGCTCTGCACCAAGCGGACCTAATGGACATCTACAGAACTCTCCACCCCAAATCAACAGAATATACATTTTTTTCAGCACCACACCACACCTATTCCAAAATTGACCACATACTTGGAAGTAAAGCTCTCCTCAATAAATGTAAAAGAACAGAAATTATAACAAACTATCTCTCAGATCACAGTGCAATCAAGCTAGAACTCAGGATTAAGAATCTCACTCAAAACCGCTCAACTACATGGAAACTGAACAACCTGCTCCTGAATGACTACTGGGTACATAATGAAATGAAGGCAGAAATAAAGATGTTCTTTGAAACCAACGAGAACCAAGACACAACATACCAGAATCTCTGGGATGCATTCAAAGCAGTGTGTAGAGGGAAATTTATAGCACTAAATGCCCACAAGAGAAAGCAGGAAAGATCCAAAATTGACACCCTAACATCACAATTAAAAGAACTAGAAAAGCAAGAGCAAACACATTCAAAAGCTAGTAGAAGGCAAGAAATAACTAAAATCAGAGCAGAACTGAAGGAAATAGAGACACAAAAAACCCTTCAAAAAAATCAATGAATCCAAGAGCTGGTTTTTTGAAAGGATCAACAAAATTGATAGACCGCTAGCAAGATTAATAAAGAAAAAAAGAGAGAAGAATCAAATAGATGCAATAAAAAATGATAAAGGGGATATCACCACCGATCCCACAGAAATACAAACTACCATCAGAGAATATTACAAACACCTCTACGCAAATAAACTAGAAAATCTAGAAGAAATGGATAAATTCCTCAACACATACACCCTCCCAAGACTGAACCAGGAAGAAGTTGAATCTCTGAATAGACCAATAACAGGAGCTGAAATTGTGGCAATAATCAATAGCTTACCAACCAAAAAAAGTCCAGGACCAGATGGGTTCACAGCCGAATTCTACCAGAGGTACAAGGAGGAACTGGTACCATTCCTTCTGAAACTATTCCAATCAATAGAAAAAGAGGGAATCCTCCCTAACTCATTTTATGAGGCCAGCATCATCCTGATACCAAAGCCTGGCAGAGACACAACCAAAAAAGAGAATTTTAGACCAATATCCTTGATGAACATTGATGCAAAAATCCTCAATAAAATACTGGCAAACCGAATCCAGCAGCACATCAAAAAGCTTATCCACCATGATCAAGTGGGCTTCATCCCTGGGATGCAAGGCTGGTTCAATATACGCAAATCAATAAATGTAATCCAGCATATAAACAGAACCAAAGACAAAAACCACATGATTATCTCAATAGATGCAGAAAAGGCCTTTGACAAAATTCAACAACCCTTCATGCTAAAAACTCTCAATAAATTAGGTATTGATGGGATGTATCTCAAAATAATAAGAGCTATTTATGACAAACCCACAGCCAATATCATACTGAATGGGCAAAAACTGGAAGCATTCCCTTTGAAAACTGGCACAAGACAGGGATGCCCTCTCTCACCACTTCTATTCAACATAGTGTTGGAAGTTCTGGCCAGGGCAATTAGGCAGGAGAAGGAAATCAAGGGTATTCAAGTAGGAAAAGAGGAAGTCAAATTGTCCCTGTTTGCAGATGACATGATAGTATATCTAGAAAACCCCATTGTCTCAGCCCAAAATCTCCTTAAGCTGATAAGCAACTTCAGCAAAGTCTCAGGATACAAAATCAATGTGCAAAAATCACAAGCATTCTTATACATCAATAACAGACAAACAGAGAGCCAAATCATGAGTGAACTCCCATTCACAATTGCTTCAAAGAGAATAAAATACCTAGGAATCCAACTTACAAGGGACGTGAAGGACCTCTTCAAGGAGAACTACAAACCACTGCTCAAGGAAATAAAAGAGGATACAAACAAATGGAAGAACATTCCATGCTCATGGGTAGGAAGAATCAATATCATGAAAATGGCCATCCTTCCCAAGGTAATTTACAGATTTAATGCCATCCCCATCAAGTTACCAATGACTTTCTTCACAGAATTGGAAAAAACTACTTTAAAGTTCATATGGAACCAAAAAAGAGCCCGCATCGCCAAGTCAATCCTAAGCCAAAAGAACAAAGCTGGAGGCATCACGCTACCTGACTTCAAACTATACTACAAGGCTACAGTCACCAAAACAGCATGGTACTGGTACCAAAACAGAGATATAGATCAATGGAACAGAACAGAGCCGTCAGAAATAATGCCACATATCTACAACTATCTGATCTTTGACAAACCTGACAAAAACAAGCAATGCGGAAAGGATTCCCTATTTAATAAATGGTGCTGGGAAAACTGGCTAGCCATATGTAGAAAGCTGAAACTGGATCCCTTCCTTACACCTTATACAAAAATCAATTCAAGATGGATTAAAGACTTACATGTTAGACCTAAAACCATAAAAACCCTAGAAGAAAACCTAGGCATTACCATTCAGGACATAGGCATGGGCAAGGACTTCATGTCTAAAACACCAAAAGCAATGGCAACAAAAGCCAAAATTGACAAATGGGATCTAATTAAACTAAAGAGCTTCTGCACAGCAAAGGAAACTACCATCAGAGTGAACAGCCAACCTACAAAATGGGAGAAAATTTTTGCAACCTACTCATCTGACAAAGGGCTAATATCCAGAATCTACAATGAACTCCAACAAATTTACAAGAAAAAAACAAACAACCCCATCAAAAAGTGGGCGAAGGACATGAACAGACACTTCTCAAAAGAAGACATTTATGCAGCCAAAAAACACATGAAAAAATGCTCACCATCACTGGCCATCAGAGAAATGCAAATCAAAACCACAATGAGATACCATCTCACACCAGTTAGAATGGCAATCATTAAAAAGTCAGGAAACAACAGGTGCTGGAGAGGATGTGGAGAAATAGGAACACTTTTACACTGTTGGTGGGACTGTAAACTAGTTCAACCCTTGTGGAAGTCAGTGTGGTGATTCCTCAGGGATCTAGAACTAGAAATTCCATTTGACCCAGCCATCCCATTACTGGGTATATACCCAAAGGACTATAAATCATGCTGCTATAAAGACACATGCACACGTATGTTTATTGCAGCATTATTCACAATAGCAAAGACTTGGAACCAACCCAAATGTCCAACAATGATAGACTGGATTAAGAAAATGTGGCACATATACACCATGGAATACTGTGCAGCCATAAAAAATGATGAGTTCATGTCCTTTGTAGGGACATGGATGAAATTGGAAATCATCATTCTCAGTAAACTGTCTCAAGGACAAAAAACCAAACACCGCATATTCTCACTCATAGGTGGGAATTGAACAATGAGAACACATGGACACAGGAAGGGGAACATCACACTTCGGGGACTGTTGTGGGGTGGGGGGAGGGGGGAGGGATAGCATTGGGAGATATACCTAATGCTAGATGACGAGTTGGTGGGTGCAGCGCACCAGCATGGCACATGTATACATATGTAACTTACCTGCACGTTGCGCACATGTACCATAGAGCCTAAAGTATAATAATATTAATAATAATAATTAAAAAAAAAAGAAATAAGATACAAATGACTTCAAGAAAATCAAGGTCAAGTGGGCAAGATTAAGAGAAATATCAACAATAATACAGCTGACACATGTATTGCTAGGTGTTTATCCAAGGAGAAATCTCATGAAGACAGTAAGGAAAGCCTAGAAAGAGGACATGGCATTTGAGCTGAGTTTTGAAGGATGAATAGGAGCTCACCTACTGAAGGTATGGAAAAGGAGCAAATTGCAGGATGACAGAGAAGCATGAATGAAGTTCCTGAACTACACACAGGCGTGAAATGTACATACTCCATCTACTGGGTGGGTTGGTCTTCTGGCAAACATGGTGTGCTGTGCCTTTGATGAGTGAGGCACCATGTCCCCAAGCTGGGTGGGGGTGATGCAAATAGCAATCAGATGTAGCATCTGCCCAGAAGAGATAGCTGTGAAGCCTGCTTATGGATGCTGGTGAAGGTCTCACCTATACTTGAGCTGGAGGTCAGGAAACAGAAAGGGCTCTTTTCCTACCTTGGGCATGAGCATCCCACACAGAAGGAAACTCAAGTGCCCCCTCCCCCCACCACCCCACCAGCACAGGGATTTAGGAACATGTGGAACAGCAGCACAAGGTAAGCCTTAGGCACAATTTCTGAGACAGCAAAACATGCCTCTGTCTTTGGATTTACTTAGATCTCATTTTTCTTACCATCTGCTTCTTGTCACCCCCTGCTCCCAACAAAGGTTCACCTACAACCCTTTGGGCCTCTAATACTCAACAACCCCAAGCCCACTTTACCCTAGACTACCTTTCCCAGAAATTGCTTATTCTAAAACTGTGCCCTTTCTTCCAAAAAAAACTTCTATTCTCAACTACAGGGACCTCAACTTGATATTAAAGGAAAATGAGCAAAGTGAAATAGTCCTTAGTAAGCTGTGAATGATGCAAATTCTCTCAGATCTCCCTGGAGACTAATCTTTTCTTTTAATAGCACTGTTTAACTCAAATTCTAGGTGGCATTTCTGGTAGTTTGAAGGGAATGTCTTAGGATCAGGACTTGTTTCAGTGATTCATATAGTCTACAACCAGAACACAGGCTCCACTACCCACATGGAAGCTGACCCTGGGAACTGGGAGGGAAACAATCATTCCTAGGCTGGCCTTTTTTTTTTTTTTTTTTTTTTTTTTGAGATAGGCTCTGGCTGTGATGCCCAGGTTGGAGTCTAGATGGCACCATCATGGCTCACTGCAGCCAGGTACTCCTGGGTTCAAGTGATTCTCCCACCTTAGCCTCCCAGGATGCTGAGACTACAGGTGTGTGCCACCATCCCTGCCTAAATTTTTTAATTTTTTTTTTTTTTTTTTTTTGGAGTGACAGGGTCTCACTATGTTGCCCAGGCTTCTTAGGGCTTTCTAATTTGCTCACCTATCTGAGAGAGGAGACAGCTGCTGCTGTTCTCTTTCTCAAATCTGTACTATGGGTGAGCCCTAGGCTGCTCTGGGCTACTCTATCTCTCCATGAAGGCCTACCAAAGCCTGTTCGAGAAAGGTCATGGGAGACAGCTGCCCAGAAGCAAGGTAAACATGCTTCCAGTACCAAGGTCTGCCCTGATCAGTTCCAGCCACCAAAAACCACCGCATTCAGTCAGGGACTCATGGCAGCCCTGCCACTTCAGAGAGGCCTCTTATTCCTCCTTCATCCCCCACCCACCTTGCTAGATTTCCTTGTTCCTTCTCCCAGGTGACCAGGCATTCCAGAGCTGTTCAGAGGAATTTGGTCCAGATTCTAACATCTTCTCTCCTAGCCACTAGGTGTTCAGCCCTTGCCCCATTTTCCAATTCAATTAGGACTTCCTAGGAGGCCTTGGATTCATAGGTCCCTATCATTGGTACACTAAGTCCCGTATTTTCTGGGACACACTAAGCCGTATTCTCTAGGACACACTAAGTCCCGTATATTCTGGGACACAGTCCTGACAAAGCCTTCTCTGGCTCACATCTCACCCCTGCTGGGACCCCTCTGAAAAGAGAATTGATCTTTTGGAAACTAAAGCACCAAGCCCTCCTCAAAGCCTTGGGTTACATATCCACGAATGAGGCTAGCCCACATCCCAGGCAGTGGTTCCTGCAGTAGTGCCACATGGGCTAGTGGTCAATGAAGCTCATCCTCCTGCAGCTGGGCGTGTTGTCACCCTAGTGGTCTCACAACCAGAAAGGGCGGCTTTGAAAGAGATCATAACCAAACTTTTGCCAAACTAAAAGGATCAGGAGTCTGGAATGTTTTCACCTCTTTGTTTCTCCAGTTTCAGGAAAATAGACAAAAGTAATCTCAAGGGGTGACGGGAATCTTATCGGCCGAAGAGAACTCAAGGAAACCTCAGCTGTTTTGCAGGCTCATTTGTTTATTTTCTATGCGGTCACCCTGATAGCCCCACTGGGCTCACTTCCCTTCCCTGTAAACAACTGGCTCTAATTAAACTTTTTCTGTTAGCTAAAGGTATATAACCTTGGAGAGTCCATAAAAAAATGGCTTCACTCTTAAGACTTCAAAAAGCGCGTGGTCCCTTTGTCAGGCCCTTGACAAGGTTAATTTATGTCGTTGCTATCTTACTCTGAAGGATTCTGGTTACTCCACATCTGTTCTCTGTCTAATCTTTGTACGAACATTGTGGTGGTCTTGGCAGCTCAATGCATCTAGTGGGCTCTTAACTGTTTCCTGCCCAAAAGGTCCAAGCTTTCAGATTGGATTTTTCTCTCCCCTCTTTGCCCTCATAAAAGCTTTCAATTTCCTCTCACAGTGATCTGGCTGTTTCATGTTCTCTGACTCCAGCATGGAGGAACTCTCCCGCTCCCCAGACTGGGTAACTGCAAGAGGAGACTAAGAAGCCCTAGAAGGGAAAAAGGCAATGATTATTTCATTTGTGAAATGGAGAGAAAAGATTATGAGGGGGAAATGATGCAGGAACATATGTATGGTAGAGAATGTGTTTTTCAACTTGTGGTTGCAATTACAATTTTTTAAATATTGAATAAACACATCAGAATATATTACATTAGTAAGGGCATTCTTTTGTAAAATGTTTGCTTTCATTGTCTGTGCCTGTGTGTGTGTGTGCATACATGTGTATATTCTGGGTCAAAATGTAAAATGCACTTCTTCCAAGTTGCAGTCAAAATAGTTGAAAACCACTGGTGCAGTGCATTTGGAGTAGAATCTCCACTCTGCCACCCTATCATTTTCTACCAGCACAACTGTGAGCAAGTCCATTATCTTCTCCAAGTCTTTGATTTCTCATCTGCGAATTGGGAATATTACGTGCTCTACACACTTCACACGTTTGTTGAGAGGACCCCAATAACAATGTGTGTGTAAGCTTTATACCAAAGCTCTAGACCAGTCAAAATTCGCTTCACAGACCAGAAAGAGCTCCACAAGTAACCTCAACAACAGTGCTAGATGGCAGAAAAGAGAAAGCCTCAGACTTCAGCTTGGCTTCAAACCTTCACATATTATTTTACTTATTCAAAAACATTTATTAGGTGCCTACTTTGCATCAGGGACTATGTTAGTGGATAGGAATAAACAAAGTTCTTGCCTTCATCTTGCTTATATTCTAGTGAAGGAAGACAAATTTTAAAAATAGTGGATGATATGTTAAATTCTGCAATGAATACAAGTAGACAAGTGCATCTGTTAGTAATTTTATCTAAGAACTCATGCAAGTTCTTTTAACAAGGTTGGTGGCTGAAAATGTTGGGAAATCACTGTTTAGTTGTGCTGCTTTACAGTCATATGCTACGTAAGGTCTTCAAAGACTTTTCTTCAGGAGCTTTCTGGGGCAGTCAGCCTTGGGCATCTCCAGTTATGTCACCATTAGTTTTAATAAAAATAAGCCCTAAATTAACAAGAAGGGCTTCTTCTCCAGAAGGTAAATAAGCATATGGAATTCATTGCCCAACCTAGTTGTAAAAGCCAAAACATAAACAGGTTCAAGACAGGTTTAGACAAATACATAGGTAATAAATGCATATGGCACTACAGATTCTTAAAAGACATTATAAAAACTATAATAAGGGACTTAAGAGACTCTGAGTGCTCTCAGTGCCTTTGGGCCAAGCCATCTTCTAGCTCATTGTCATCAACACTATGTAACTGCCACATTATGACTTAAGTCACAAATCTCAAGCTTTGGTGATTATTTTTAGCAGCAAAGTCCTAATCAGCAAACCACAGAAGCAGATTATAGACCACTTGAAGCAATAGGACAGCCAGTGGACTAGGGCTGGGAAACCTGGGGCCACATCCTAGCTTCTAGTTTTAACAAGTCAGTTAACATTTTTTTTTATTATACTTTAAGTTCTACGGTACATGTGCACAACGTGCAGGTTTGTTACCTATGTGTACATGTGCCATGCTGGCATGCTGCACCTATTAACTCATCATTTACATTAGGTATATCTCCTAATGCTATCCCTCCCGCCTCCCCTCACCCCACAACAGGCCACAGTGTGTGATATTCCCCTTCCTGTGTCCAAGTGTTGTCATTGTTCAATTCCCACCTATGAGTAAGAACATGTGGTTTGGTTTTTTGTCCTTGATAGTTTGCTGAGAATGATTGTTTCCAGCTTCATCCATGTCCCTACAAAGGACATGAACTCATCTTTTTTATGGCTGCATAGTATTCCATGGTGTATATGTGCCACATTTTCTTAATCCAGTGTATCATTGATGGACATTTGGGCTGTGGGTATTGTGGAAGACAGTGTGGCCATTCCTCAAGGATCTAGAACTAGAAATACCATTTGACCCAGCCATCCCATTACTGGGTATATACCCAAAGGATTATAAATCATGCTGCTATAAAGACACATGCACACGTATGTTTACTGCGGCACTATTCACAATAGCAAAGACTTGGAACCAACCCAAACGTCAGTTAACATTTCTAAGGCTCACTTAGCCCTAGGTAAAACCATTAGTCTCAATGGCCTTTGATGACCCACTCAGCATGGGAAAAACAAAACCAGAAAACCCCTAATATGAAATTTTATGAGATGCTACTCCTGTTTGTGGATAAACCAGCTGGTTACCACCATGATACTTTGTGAAGAAATAAGGTACTTGTGAATTAGCCACGATCTCAGATCTGATCTTCAGTCTCACATACTCAGAGAGTTGAATTTTTCAGCACATTGAAAGTGAGACTGCTTCTTGAAGGCAGTGCACATTAACCAAGCTAAGAGAGATTTATATGTAACAGAAATTCAAATTTTTACTAAAAATCAGAAAAAATGGTCTAAGACAATATCTGCAAACTACAGCTTATGAGCCAGCTCTTCATGACCCCTGTTTGTGTAAATTAAGTTTTATTGGAGCACAGCCCTGCCCATTGGTTTACCTAATGTCTATGGTGGATTTCCCCATAAGAGTGGCAGAGTTGAATCATTGCAACAGAGACAACGTGGCCTGCAAAGCCTAAAACACTTAGAACTATGCCTTACCTTTTACAGAAAAACCCCGATAAGAGTATTTTTGTCAACACAATTAGCACATCCCATTGAAGGAATAAAGTGAGAGGTTTGCTTAGTGAGCAAAGGCGCAGAATAGATGGGCTTGAGTAGCATTAAGGAGTAGTTCTCAGCTAAGAAAGCATGAGACAAAGTTGTCTATTCCAGGGAACATCTTGCTAGGGAAGCCATCACATTAAAATCCACAGATCGAGTTTCTTTTTCCTTTGGGCTATGCTTGAATGAACATTGCCAATGTTTGCTTTTCTTTTGTTACTATGTCTCTGTTGCTGAATAATGCCCGTCAGATCAATACATTCTTTATGTAGCCTTATCAAAATTGGTCATATTTCCTCCCTCCAAAGAATCTACCTCAAAACAGTCACACATGAATGAAATACAGATATGACAAAGCCATGAAGTATAACACAGATGTGAACTCAAGATCTCAACTGGTAAAGGGTAGCTACTCTTTGCAATGTAGCAAATTTTTGAAAATCATCTTGACTGTCTTTCCCATATTACATTCTAAAAATTTATTTCTCCCTCTTCAATATTTTACTTTTCATCTTCAGTCTATTTTCCTTCACGTAGGCATACTACCTTTCTTATTTTAAATTTTATTTCTGGGCATCACAGTGCTATTTCTTATATACATCAACTTAGTTTCTCTCACCTTCTCCTAATTATGCCCTATATGCCTCATAAAGATTTCATGGCTAACCAAGCAAGAGAAGAGAGGAGGGAAGAAAGGGAGGGAAAAGAGACAGGAAGAAAAGAAAATAGAAAAAAAAAACTTGTGATTTTAAAATCTTATCCCTGCCACATTTCAATATGTGAATTAGTATGTGTTGAATTACGCCCCTCACTAAAAAAGATATGTTGCAATCCTAACTACCATTACCATAGAATATGACCTTATTTCAAAATAGGGTTGTTGCAGCTTTAAACATCAAGTCATGTGGAAGTGGGATGGGCCTCTAATCCAATGTGATGGGTGTCCTTGTAAGAAGGTGGCCATGTGAAGACAGACACACCAGAAGAATGACAAGTAACAATGAAGGTAGAGTTTGGAGTGATGCAGCTGTAAGCAAGGAATGCCCGAGATTGCAGTCAACACCAAACTCTAGGAAGCTAGGAAAAGCCAAGGAAGGATTCCCCTTCAGACTTCAGAGGGAGTAAGGCTCTGCTGTCATTTTTTTCCAGTTTTATTAAAGTGTAATTTTTATGTATTTATGGTATACAATATGACGTTCTGATATATGCATATACTGCTAAATGATTAAATCAAGCTAATTAACACATCCATCAACTCACATACTTTTCTTTTGGTGAGAATATTTAAGATCTACTCTCAGCTATTTTCTAGTGTAGAGTACATTATTAACTACAGTCACCATGCTGTATAAAAGGTCTCCAGAACTTCTTCTAATTGAAACTTCTGCCCTTTTGCCAATATCTCTCCATTCCCCTCTGCATTCCAGGCCCCGGTAACGAACTTTCTATTCTCTCTATGAGATCAATTTTTTTAGGTTGCACATGTAAGTGAGATAATGTGGCATTTATCTTTCTGTGCCTGGCTTATTTCACTTAGCATGATGTCCTCCAGGTTCATCTATGTTGTTAAAGTGGTAGAATTTCCCTCTCTTTTAAGTTGAAACAGTACTCAACTGTATATGTATACCACATTCTCTTTATCCATTCGGCCATTGATGGACACTTAATTTGATTCAATATCTTGGCTATTGTGAATAATGCTGCAATGAACATTGGAGTACAGATACCTCTTCAACTTACTGATTTCATTTTCTTTGGATATATACCCAGAAGTGGAATTGCAGAAATGATATGGTAGTTTTATTTTTAATTATTTGAGGAACATTCATACTGTCCTCCCTAATGGCTATACTAATTTACATTCTCACCACCAATGTACAAGGGTTCCCTTATCTCCACATCCTTGCCAACACTTATCTTGTCTTTTTGATAATAGCCATTCAAACAGGTTTGAGGTGTTATCTTATTGTGCTTTTAATTGTACTTCCTTGATGATTAATGATACTGCATTTTTTCACATTCACATACCTGCTGGCCATTCAGGTCTTTTTCATATAATTTTTCAGTGTAGTCTCTACTAATCCTTTGTAGTTGCACTATCAGTTGTAATGTCTCATCATTCATTCATTATTTGACTTTTAGATGGCCGAGCTATGGGTTTGTCAATTTTATTTATCTTTTTCACAAAACCAACTCTTAGTTTTATGGATGTTTTATATTGTTTTACCTCATCTCTATTTTTCATATTTCTACTTCGATCTTTCTTATTTTCTTCCTTCTACTAACTTTGCTTCTTAGTTCATTTTCTACTTCTTTGAGATGTAATATTAGGCTGTTTGAAATATTTTTTAAAATGTAGGTGTTCATTGCTATAAACTTCTCTTAGAAGTGATTTTGCTGCATCTTATGTGTTTTGGTATGTTTTGTTTCCATTTTGTCTCAAGATTATTTCCCTTTTGTTTTTTATTCATTTGTATAGGATGATGTTTAATTTCCACATATTCATAAATTTCCCCATTATGTTTGTGTTATCCATTTCTAAGTTGCATACCATTTTAGTCAAAAAGATACTTCATATGATTTCAATCTTCTTGAATTTATTAAGACTTGTTTTATGGACTAACATATGACCTATCCTGGAGAATGTTCCCTATATACTTGACAAGAATGTGTATTCTGCTGCTGTTGGATGGACTGTTCTGTAATATGTCTGTTATGTTCATTTGGTCTAAAGTATAGACAAATTCAATCTTTCCTTATTGGTTTTCTGTCTGGATGATCTGTACATTGTTGAGAATGGAGGGTTGAAGTCTCTTATTATTGTATTGCTATCTATCTCTTCTTTTAGAGCTATGAATTTCGCTTTATATATTTAAGTGCTATGATGTTGGGTGCCTACATAGTTATAATTTTTTTGAGATGGAGTCTTGTTCTGTCACCCAATCTGGATTGCAGTGGTGCAATCTCAGCTCACTGCAACTTTTGTCTCCCGGGTTCAAGTGATTCTTCTGCCTCAGCCTCCTGAGCAGCTGAGATTATAGGTGTGCACCACCACATCTGGCCAATTTTTGTATTTTTAGTAGAGATGGAGTTTCATCATGTTGGCCAGGCTGATCCTGAACTCCTGACCTCAGGTGATCCACCCGCCTCGGCCTCCCACAGTGCTGGGACTACAGGCGTGAGCCACCACATCCAGCAACAATTATTGTATCCTCTTGATGAATTGACCTTTTTGTCATTATATATCAACCTGCTTTGTCTGTTTTTACAGTTTTTGATTTAACTTCTCATTACTAAGAGTTGCTTAGTACCCTGTGCCCTCTTTTGGTTTCTGTTTGCATGAATCTTTTTCCATCCCTTTAGTTCCAGTCTATTTGTATCCTTGCAGGTGAGGCAAATCTCTTATAGATAGCATTTAATTGGACTATTAAAAATCTTTTCAACCCCTCTATTTATTTACATTAGATAATTTAATCCACCTACATTCAAAGGAATTATTGATAGGTAAAGACCTACTACTGCCATTTTATTAATTATCTTCTGGTTGGGCCAGGCACAGTGGCTCACACCTGTAATCACAGCACTTTGAAATGCTGAGGCGGGTGGATTCCTTGAGCTCAGGAGTTCAAGACCAGCCTGGGCAACGTGATAAAACCCCATCTCTACTAAAAATACAACAACTAGCTGGGCATGATGGTGCATGCCTGTGGTCCCAGCTATTTGGGAGGCTGAGGTGGGAGGATCACTGGAGCCTGGGAAGTCAAGGCTGCAAGTGAGCTGTGATTACATCACTGCACTCCAGTCTTGGTAACAAGGCAAGACTTCATCTCAAGTAAGTCTAAAATTATCTTCTGGTTGTTTTGTAGATTCTTTGTTCCTTTCTTCCTCTTATTGTCTTTATGATTTCATAATTTTCGATAGTGGTATGCTTTGATTTCTTTCTCTTTCTCTTCTGTGCATCTACTATAGATTTTTGCTTTGTGGTTATTATGAAACATTTTGTAACAGTTTAAGCTGATAATTTTAATTGCATACAAAAACTACATGTTTACTGCATTTTGGTTTTGATGTCAAAATGTATATCTTTTTATATTGTATATCCCTTAAAAATTATATTTTTAATAATTTTAACTTTTATACTAGAAATAAGTGATTTTACATACTATAATTATAGTTTTAGAGTATTCTGAATTATGTACTTACTTTTACCAGTGAGTTTTATAATTTATATGTTTTCATGTTACTAATTAGCATCCTTTCATTTCAGTTTGAAGAATTCTTTTGTTTTTTTGTAAGGCAGGTCTAGTGGTGGTAAACTCCCTCCATTTTCCTTTTCTGGGAAAGTCTTCATCTCTCCTTAATTTCTGAAGAACAGCTTTGTCAGTAAAGTATTCTGGGTTTACATTTTTTTCTTTCAGCACCATAAATGAATATTCCATTCTCTCTTGGCCTGCAAAGTTTCTGCTGAGCAATCCACTGATAGGCTTGAGGAGTTCCCTTGTATGTAAAGATCCTTTTTTATCTTGCTGCTTTTAAAATTCTCTTTGCCTTTTGACAGTTTGCTTATGATATGTCTTCTTTTGGTTGACTCTAGCTAGAGATCTTTGAGATTCCTGTGCCTGGGTGTTTATATCTGAGATTGGGGAAGTTTTCAGACATTAATTCTTTAAATAAACTTTCGTCTCTATTCTCCTTGAATTCTACAATGTACATGTTAGCTCTTTTGAAGATATCCCATAAATCTTGTAGGCTTTTTACTCCTTTTTGTTTTCTCCTCTGATCAAATATTTTCAAATATCCAGCGTTTGAGTTTACCAATTTGTTTTTCTGCTTGATCAGTTCTGTTAATAGTCTCTATTGTGCTTTTTTATTTTATCCATTGTATTATTTAGCTCCAGTTTGTTTGGTTCTTTTGAATTATTCCCACCCCTCTGTTAAACTTCTAGTTTTATTTGTATTGATTTTCTGATTTCATTGAGTTGTCTCTGTTCTCCTGTAGTTCACTGAGCTTCCTTAAAATAATTATTTTGATTTTTCTTTGTCAGGCAATTCATAGATCTCCATTTTGGAAAGATTGATTATTGGAAAACTATGGCATTCCTTTGGTGGTATGTTTCTTTCTTTTTTCATTTTTCTTATTGCTTGTGTTGAGGTCTGTGCATTTGATGGAGTAATCATCTCTTTCAGACTTTATAGACTGGTTTTGGCGGGAAAAGGCCCTACGCTATGGCTACATTCTAGGACACTGACTGGGTGAGGTGCAGTGGTTCTGGCTCCAGTGAGAGTGCAGCAGCATAACCTCCATCCAGGTCTGTCAGCTGAGGTTGGCATTAGCAAAGAGTGAAGTGATCCTCTGCAGCCAGTGCTATGGGCATCTTCAGTAGCAGTGAGGGCTGTTGGAATGTTGTGGTGAAGGCTAGTGATTTCCTCCTGATTTTTTATTCCACCATGGAAATTGTGGCCAAGGAAATCCCCTCTTGGTTCTGAGTCCAACTTACAGGTGCTTGCAGTGGCACTGATGTCTAATGTGTGACACTTATGGAATGGTCACAGTGCCAGAAACTAGATGATTGGCACATGTGAGGGACCACAGCTCTAAGGTCCAGGGCAGCAATGGCACTGGTGTCTCATTGATAATGGTGTGAGAGATGTGAGTGCTTTTGGAGCAGCTACAGAGCTAGAGTCTGAAACATATGTGTATATAGACCTATAGCATCTCCAGAGTTCAGCATATGGGCTAACTCACTGTGGAAGCACAGCCAGTGTCTGGAGTTCAGGTATGCCCAGAGAGACCACAGCTCCATGGCCCAGGGTGTGGACTAGCTCTTTACAGTGGTAGCTCCAGTTTCTGAGGCACAGGTGTGTATGGTGCAGCCAGAGAGCCAGGTCTGGAGTGCAGACACACGAGATGCTGCATCACCTCCAAGATCTGGGGCTGGCTCACTGTTGAGGTGACTCAGGTATCAAAGGTATAGGCACTCATGGAGCAGCAACGGAGCTGGTGTCCTTAGTGTGGGTTCACACAGAGAAACCAAGGCTCCAAAGCCCAGGGAAGGGGTAATATTCAGCAGTAGGACTGTCAGTGTTTGAGGTGTGGACATATGCAGCATGGTTGCAGACCCAGGGACTGGAATGCAGGTACTTACAGAACAGCTGTGGAGCTGGGGTCTGGAGTACTGACATCCACAAGAGCGACTTAGGTCCAGGGTCTGAAGTACATGCCGGGTTTGGAAAGGTGGTGGCCCCAGTCCCATGGCAGCTCAACTGGGTGCTTGTGGAGGATGGGGGGAGATGCAATATCATCTCCTTTATCAGGAGAGGGGATCAACAACAGGAATTGCTTTAGTAACTTTGTAACCTCAGTAAAGAAAGATGCCAGTGTCCTTTGCAAAAGCAGCCATTGGGTACCACAGTGGCACCTCGTATATAGTTGATCCTGATAGCCTCTCTCTTTTTCTTTGATCCTAGCCATCTCCAGACACCTCAGGATCTCCCCCACAATCCTTTGTGTACTTATTCTCCATTTTTGCTCCACTGTGTTGTTGTAGATTCTTAATTGGGCTCTTGAGCTCTCCCAAGGCTAATTTTGTTCATGGATCACTGCCTATTTGTTCGTTTTTGTGGGGGGATGAAGACTGGTCTCTCTCACTCTGCCATCATGCTAATGTCACTTTCTCACTGAGGTCATCTTAATTTTATGCTCTTGGTCTCCAGAACCATGAGACAATAAATTTCTGCTGTTTTAAGCCACTTAGATTATGGTGCTTTGTTATAGCAGCCCTGGCAAACTAAAACATAAATACATTTAGTCACATCTTGTGCTTCAGTATAAGGCTTTGTGTATCCCTAATCTATTTAGAGCACTGATTTTATAGCTGAACACTGAGGGAAATCCGTTTCTCTTTTTCTAGTTTTTTTTTTTTTTTTTGGAGCTCCTCATATTTGACCCAACTTACTTCCTACACCTGGGAGAGCAGACATTTTTCTATAAGAAATGTTTATTTCCTGTCTATTCCATAAATGGTTTTTAGAAAAGTTTATACAAGGTACTGTGTCTTGTGCAAGAGCACACTTACTAAAAAATATGTGGAAGTACTTTTCGTTAGACATCTCTAACACACAGAGTTCTCTCTTCCATGGGCATACAGTGGGTTAAGAAACCAAAACCCTCACCTCCAAAGGCCCTTAGTTTCTATGACTGTGATTTACTGTACTACCCATTAACCCTCACACCTGGAACCAGCCCATGCTCCTCCTTCAAATCAGACACAACCCATGTAGATCAACATCCTTAAAGAAACATAGCAACTCACACCAGTTCTGGCTCAGTCACTGGTAAATAGCAGTGGTGATGATGACACGGGTCTTTGGCTGTTTAAGCCCTAAACTTAGCTCAAGAATTTTGAGTCATAGCTGGACACAAAATACTGTGTGAATGCTGATTAGCAGGTGGTCCCATCAGGTGGATGAATTGCTTATGCTTTCTCCATAGCTATTCACAGTTCATTTTCCCTTCAGAATTTTTAGGTAAGAGTTTGGAACTCTTGCATGTTTGGGTTTCAGATTCTGGAAAGAATGCAATGAAATTTTTTGGCACTCTCTACTGAGTGATGTATGTGCTGCTCCCATTGGATAATTTGTTTTACGCACGTGTGACAGGGCTGGTGCTGGACTTCTGCTTTGGAAACCCTTGCTTCAAGTTTACATGTGTTGGCCCTTCTGGATCCTTCAACTTTACATTTGGCTGAAAAAACCCATCCCAAGAGACAGGTACACTACATTCTGAGAGAAAGAATCCTGAGATCCTTTCCCTCCTCTTTTCCATTGGGAAGAATAATTAAGTAGCAAAAAATAGAAACTTTGCTTCTTAATATAGGAACACCGATTCAGAGATTGGCAGAGAAAATACCCAGCTAAAATAACTTGGAAATATGTTGGAAATTTCTTACAGGAACATGATGTATGGAGACAAGATAATTGAAACAAGAATCGGTGAGGCCTCCAACAAGCAGCAGAGCAGCAATCTCTGCTAAGGCATTTGCTTGGAGTTTGTCTTTGATTGTAGATGACTAGTGACGCTTCTAGTTCTGAAAATGGACATTGCCAGTGTTAAACAGAAAGAAGGACTGCAAACAGATCATTTCCAAGTTACCACGAAGGTAGCAATGTTTAAGTATCAGCCTTCTTGAAATAATTTTTTTAGAGCCATTCTCTTGGACAGTTGCAAATTAGCTAGATTCATTAGTAGTATCAGTCCCAATGTCTTATAATTTTTGAGTTGGAAGATGGAAGAGACATTTTGTTGGGTTTTAGATAGGCTGTTGAATCTATTCAATGTGCCGCTACTGTCAGAGGATAAGATAATATAGTCTCAATCCTTCATTATTAGTGGAGGGCCCTGCAGGGTGAAGAGCCAAACCCACAGTGCAATATCAGAATACCAGTGCTAACAGAGTTCACATCTGGAAGGATGGCTGGCTTCAACAGGAACCCTGGATTCACACAGAAGAACTGAGTCTAGCTTATTAATCTTTCTTTAGGGTAGTAAATGATTTTATAGTAGTCAGCCACATGCTTTGTGTCATGGAATAGACAGATAGACCCAGATCCATCCCTCAGTAACAGTAAAGATAAATCTAGGTGCTTTTTGAGAGGGCATTATAGGAATGAGGGTCCATGCCTCAGACAGACAGCATGTTGAAAAGAGTTTAGCCAAAGAGAATGTAGTGAAGAAACAGAGCTAAGAGACATGTCAAGAGATGTTAAAGTGCTCAGGGACTAGCAACAGTGGGAACCTATTACTACTTCTGATCCTAAAGGTCACAGGGAGGCAATGGTGTTATTGAAGCCAAGAGAATTGAAGTGATGGAAGAGGGGCATCTGGCCAGTCCTTTTGCCATAGATAATTTTGTTGTTGTGACAGAGTTTTTGCTCTGTTGCCCAGGCTGGGGTGCAATGGTGTGATCTCGGCTCACTACAACCTCCACCTCCTGGGGTCAAGCGATTCTTGTGCCTCAGTCTCCAGAGTAGCTGGGGATACAGGCACCCGCCACCACACCCAGCTAACTTTTGTATTTTTAGTACAGACAAGGTTTCACCATATTGGCCAGGCTGGTCTCAAACTGTTGACCTCAGGTGATCCCCCCGCCTCAGCCTCCCAAAGTGTTGGGATTACAGGCGTGAGCCACCATGCCCAGCTGCCATAGATGATTGAGCCACTTCCAGAACTGCTATGAGGCAAGCAGGCAGTAGAGGAATAAATACTTGGCCACTCTCATTTTACTTCCCAGCCTGCAGTCTCCTGAAGATGCCCCACCTTTTACCCAAATTCATGGAAAGTACTGGACCAACGTTCCCTGGGGATGCTGTCTGTATATGGCAGTCTCTTTAGTAGAGTGGAAAATGGATTTGGGGTTGAAGAAGAGGCAGACAGAAAATGATGTTTGGCACAGGCATCTAAAAATGAAACAAGCCTCTCTCCTTTGCATAAGGTGTGACCATAAATTACCTTGAGGTGAATCACTTTTGTTCTGGTTAAGGTCACTTACATCACTCACTGACCCTCCTCCAATACCTATGCTCACCCTATTCACTATGTTCATGTAGGGTAGATAGATATTCCTTGCTGGGGGAGGGGAAAATAATAAGAAAGACTGCAGTCGCCAGAAAGATATAGAACTTGAAATAAACGTTGGTATGGAAATGAGATTTCTGAAGAAGAAAAAATATACTAGTTTACAAAGAGGACTCCTAAAGGGAAGCTAGCCAGAACGAGAGAAGGCACCTGGGCTAATGACAAGTGCCTCCTGGATTGATGTTCCAATAGGAAAGCTGATTTTGCACCATGACTGGCCAAAATAGAAGACTCTCCAGATCTAGCCACTGAGAGCCAGCAGTGTACGTGAGGAACAATGGCTGAGTGTGGGAATATGAGCCAGAGCTGTGGTCTTGGCACCAAACATAGCTCACTGCTATTAACCGGGCAGGGACCTAGACCAGCAAGGATATCCCAGATGCAGTGGACAATTACCCATCCAACTGGCATAACCTGTGTTCAATTAAAACGGCAACTGGCAGCAAGAAATAATAGTAAGTGAACTGATCAGAATCAGATCCCTTCTGCATGTGCACCACATGCAGGGAAGTGGCCTATTATATCAGCTTTCAGGAGCCTTCTGCTCAGACAGGAAGACAAGACTTACATAAAGAACAACACAAGAAAGTGTACAAAATTGGTTTTATGTGCCAAAGGATTTCAGGGACTGGAGAGATTGTTATGGATGGTCACAGGAGGCTCATGGAAGCTGGGACTGAGCCCAAAAGAACAAAGACTGCTTAGGAAGGCAAAGGAGAGTGTTAGGAGAAAGCCACATTCCATGCAAAGGTTTCCTAGGTGCAAATGCATAAAGCATGCTGGGAAGCTGAGAGTAACTCATCTGGCTAGAGAAGACTGCACTGAACACATCTGAGGGAGAGAGGTGATGAAAAACACTGTTTAAAGAAAATCATTCCTTGTGGATGCCAGATGGAGTACATTGGGAAAAAACTGGAGGTAAAGAGACGAGCTAGAAAACTTCTGGCTGGGAAATAGTGTGGGCATGAAGGGATAAGGGCTCAGACTGGTGGGGATAGAAGACAGGCTGACTCAGGAGACATTGATTGATAAGCAATGATTAACAGGCCTTGATGACTAATTGAAAGTGGAGGGGTAAGCCGGGCACGGTGGCTCACACCTGTAATCCCAGCACTTTGGGAGGCCCAGGCTGGCAGATCACCAGGTCAGGAGATCGAGACCATCCTGGCTAACAAAGTGAAATCCTGTCTCTACTAAAAATACAAAAAAATAATTAGCTGGGCATGGTGGTGGGCGCCTGTAGTCCCAGCTACTTGGGAGGCTGAGGCAGGAGAATGGCATGGCGCGAACCTGGGAGGCAGAGCTTACAGTGAGCCAAGATCGCACCACTGCACTCCAGCCTGGGCAACAGAGTGAGACTCCATCTCAAAAAAAAAAGAAAGTGGAGGGGTGGGAGGCATTGAGAAGAGAAGGAACCAATAATGAACATAAGGTTTGCAGCCTTACTGACACAGAAAAGGACGGTATTATAAAGAGATATGACAAATTAGTTGGGTGGGGGACCTAATAATTTAGTGAAATAAATATGAATTTAATGCTTTCGTAAATTGTCTGGGAAGATAGTCATTGGAGATATTCTTCTACAGATAAATCCTACACCTGGGCTCAAGAGAGCTCATTAAATGACACTACTGCCCACCATTTTCTCAAACCCAAAACCTAAGAATCATCCTTTTCAACTCTTTCTCCATTACTCTCAAAATTAAATCGGTGTCCAAAATCTATTAATTTTACTTTTATTTTCTCTTAAATCCACCCACTTGCCCCAGTCCCATACTCTTTACCTTGCAGTAGACCACCCTCATTTTTCACCTCAAATCAGCCATGATCTCCCGTTCAATCACTGTCCACAAGAAAACCACATCTGAATTAAATATCTGACCCTGCCATCTGCTGATTTTATACCTCTGGTGGCTCCCTCAGGATAAAGCCTTAATAGAACATAACTGTCTTCTCATAGTTGATGCCTATTTCATTCTCTGCCCTCATCCCTCATCGTTCTGTGGTTCACATTCTGTGTCCAGCCATATTGAGCTATTTACATTTCCTTAGATGTGTCAGCCTCACTTCCAGTCTTGCACAACTCCCCTCTGTTTGGAGTGTCTTTGACACTGCATCATTCTTCACATTTAATGTCAAAATAGCCCTTCTTCTGGGAGCCTTTGCTGACCCCCCAATGCCAGATTAGGTAACTCTTCTTTGTGCTTCTTTAACACTTTATTCACTCCTCTAGCATGGTTGGTATCATTATGTACAGTGAATTGCTTATTTATCTGACTCCTACTCTGAACATATGTGCTTAGCCATTCAAAAAACTATTTGTTTAATTAGTGAATAAATAGCACAAATAGAAACATGGTTTTGTGAATATTTAAATCAATTAGACAAGCAAACATTGAGTGCCTACTATTTGCCATGCCCTATGCTAGGAGCGGGGAATAAACTGGCAAATACACTCCTGCAAACAAGTGTGCAATCTCATATCATACAGTCAGTGGTAAGTCAACAGATATCATGAAGGTGCTCAGTAATACTGAAGAATCAGAAGGGCACAATCAAAAGGGCCTTTACTTAAAACTCAGACTGAGATTCAAGTTCTTTCTCAAGTTCATTTTTATAGAGTGTTTAACAAGATGCTTAACCTCTTTAACCCAGTCCTTTTATTTATGATGAGGATATAAATCTGATTTTGTATCTTATTTTGATTAAGTAACAACTCTGGATGTCATGCAGTACCTGCTCAATAAATGCTATTTCCTTTCCTTTATATGTGTTCTTATATTTATGCTTTCACTTGTTTGGAACTTAAAACATCTTCAGACTTATCTTGTTAAAATATAACTAAGGTCAAGGGATAGGTACAGGTTAGAATTTAATTGAGAACTTTTGTTGGGGGGAAGAAGGAAACAGACTCTGGGAAGTGAGACTAATACTGTTAGAGAAGAGAGAATGTCCCAGAAATTGAGACTCGGAGACTAAGACTGCTTCTCTGGCCAGTGATGCATGTGCAGGGGAGGGAGAAGAGGGATCCAAATGGCTTGTTTGCCAATGGCTGACATTGGCCTACTAACTTGGAAATCACTAACAGTTTGAAAGTCTGTAAGTGTTTTCCAGCCACAGTGAATCCAGTTCCTTCACATCTCTAATGCATTTTCTCCTTCCTTCCGACCAGCTCCAGAGGACTTCAATGTGACAGACCCATGAGCAACAGCAAGAGCAGAGCAAGGCTGAAGTCTAGCCCTGCTTCTAGCTAACTGTATACCTTTCACAGCATCTTCATTTTCTTTATTCAATCAGTTGTTTTCCTGCCCCTCAATGATAAGCAGTTTGGGATCTCTGCTAAATTTCTTAGGAAATTATGTGCTCCTGTGCATCTGCTGTGTTTGTGTCCTCTTCTCACTGTCATTTCCAAAACAAGGTTTCAATATAGTGCTGGGATATCCCCTGTGAGCAACAGTGAAAACTGCCTGCAACTGAATGAGAGTAAAGAAAAAACAAGTGAAACAAAAATCACATCAAAAGCAAATGAAGGGCCAGTCACAGTGGCTCACGCCTGTAATCCCAAGATTTTGGGAGACCGATGCAGGCAGATCACTTGAGCTCAAGAGTTTGAGACCAGCCTGGCCAAAATGGCAAAAACCCATCTTTACCAAAAATACAAAAATTAGCCAGGCCTGGTGGCACATGCCTGTAGTTCCAGCAACTCCGGAGCCTAAGGCAAGAGAATCGCCTGAACCTAGCAGGTGGAGGTTGCAGTGAGCCAAGATTGCTCCACTGCATTTCAGCCTGGGTGACAGAGAGAGACTCTCTCAAAAAAAAAAAAAAAAAAAAAAAAAAAAAAAAAAAAAAAGCAAATGAAGAAAGGAAAAAAAAATTGGACTCTATTGGACTCTATTTACAGATGGGATGAGTATTTATATAGGAAATTCCAAGGAATCTGTGCAATAACTACTAAAATCAATATGAAATTAGCAAGGTTACAGAATATAAAGTTAATACCAGAAAACATTATATTTTCGTATATTAGCAGTAAACAATTGGAAAATTAAATTTTAAAGATGTGATCTGCAAGAGTGAAAAAGTAAAAAATACTTAGGAATATATTTAAGATGCGTGAGCACTCCTCACAGAAAACTACAAAACACTGCTGAGAGAAATGATGGAAGAATCTCATAAATGGAGAAATAACACATGTATAAATGTATTGGAAGATTCCAAGTCATAGTTCATTGGAAGAATCAATTGTCAAGATGTCAGTTCTACCCAAATTGATCTATGGATTCAGAGCAATCCCAGCCAATATTTCAACAGGCATTCAGTGAGACACTGAAATTGACAAGCTGATTCTAAAATTTATTTAGAAATTAGATGGATCTAGAATAGCCAAAACATTTCAAAAAAGAACAAAATGGAGAACTTGTACCATCTACAGTAATCAAGGCAGTGTTGTATTGACATAAAGGTTGCTATCTGAAACAATGAAACATAATAGAGTCTAGAAATAGATCTACATTTATATGGCCAATTGACATTTAATAAATGTGGCAAGGAGATTCAATGGTCCTGAAACAATTAGATATCCATACTTAAAAATAATCTCAATTCTTACCTCAAACTGCATACAGAAATTAACTCAAAATTATCATAGGCCTAAGTTAAAGCCTAATGCAATAAAATTCCTAGAAGAAAATAATGGAGAAATTTTATGACCTTGGGTTTTCTAAAGACTTCTTAGCTAGGACAAAAAACAATGAACTCTAAAGGAAAACAGACTTACCCAAATTAAAAACTTTTGCTCTTTGAAAAAGACATTGTTAAGCATATGAAAAAACAACCCACAGAGTAGTAGAAAAAGTTTCAAAGTATGTAACCAACAAAGGACCTGTCTCCAGACTATATAAAGACCCCTTACATCTTCATAATAGGAAAGCAAAGAATTCAATAAGAAATGAACAATTTGAACAGACATTTCACTAATGAAGGTATATAAGTGGCATAAAAAGACGTAAAGCACATTATTCATCAGGGAAATTGAAATAAAACTACGATATGCCACTATCCATCCATTAGAATGACTATAATTAAAAAGATGAACAATACCAAATGTAAGTAACGATGTCAAGCAACTGGAACTCTCATTCTTCGCTGGTGGGCATGTATTATGGTACCATCACTTTGAAAAATCTGTTTTGCAATTTCTTGAAAAGTTAAACATATGACACAGACATTCCACTCCCAAGTATTTACACAAAAGAAATGAAAACATATGTCCAAAGACCTGTATACAAATATTTATAGAAGCTTTATGCAAAATAATCAAAAATTGGAAACAATCTATTGCAACTTTCTGTACTAGAAGCAAAACTGGAAATAATATATATGTCCACCAACAGGTGCTGGATAAACAAAAAGGGGTGCATCCATACAATGGGATATTATTCAACAATTTCTAAAACTACTAATTTACACACAAAGAAATGAATTAATGCCAAAATCATTACGTTGAATGTAAGAATTCAGAAATAAGAATATGATCCCATTTATACACAATCCTAGACAACACAAAAAAGCTGTGACAATAAAGCAGATCAGAGTTGCCTGGGGCCAAGGGTAAAGGGAGGGATGGAAAGAAAGGAGTCAAGAAAGTAGTTTTGGAAGATAGAAATATTCTCTTGATTGTGGCAGTGGTTTAGCAAGTATACACACCAAGTTGTACATTTTCAATGAATGCAGTTTATTGTACACAAATAATACCTCAATAAAGTTGATTTTAAAACAAAGGACAAGGAGCCCAATCCTATGTCTCTGCAAGCTAATCTCTGGAATTTGGACTCAAATTTTCTTTCTAAATAACACAGATTCCCTCACCAGGCTCATATAATGAAGGACTCATTCCATGTCTATTTTCCTTTCCTTCCTCTTATACATAACTCCACATTCCACTCACTTGACATTCTCCTCACAAGAAAAGCAGAAGGTCCATTTCAACAAATGCAAAATACCCAAGTGTTCCTACCACAATGAGTGTATATGGTGTATGTGCATCCTTTCCCCAAAAACCACCCTTAATATGGAGGGCTACATAGGGAGGCAAGTAGTTACATATAACCAAATGATCAGAAAGTTAAATAAATTTTAGAAGGAATATAACTGTTAATCTATGGTCATATGTGAATCATGCCACTTTAGGGTGGACTATTGAGGGAAGGAGGGCACAATTTGCAGATCAGCTGAAACGACATTGGTCTACATGGCTCTATAGATATCCTGCCCACCCTCACATCCAGGTCACCTGCTACATGGAGGGTCAGCTAAGCAAGGTCATTTCCTTCAATTTAGTGAGTATTTTTTTCTCATGGAGAGCCCTTAAAGCTGCAATAAGTCAGCCTGACTATTTGCTGTGATCCCAAAGCCAGTTACAGTAATTCCTCCTGATCCCAAAAAGGTACGTCCAGCACCCAGAGAAGTTTTCTGTTACTGTCATTTACATACCCAGTCCTATTATCTTGACCAGCCAATGGGTTATATTTGTGTAGGATCTGAGTTCTGCTACTCTTTAGTCTCAACAGTATTTGCTGACTCTGAGACAGATCACTGCCATTGAAGTGGGGGTCTTGTTAACCTCTGTCTTCTACTGATGGCCAGCTGGTATTGTTTCTGAGCTAAAGCACTGGAACCCTGAAATTTCACTGAATACAATCATAACGTATTTAATTCCTGCCAGTTGCCCTCTGGTCAGAAAGCATAATTAAAGTGTCTACAGATGGTACTGGCAAGGTACCATCTAGAAGCAGTAGACACCAGCAGTGACTGCACAGCTATATGAAATTAAAAACTGTTTTGATACATACCATATGCACAAATATGAATGCACCAGGGAACATGGAGCTCTTTGCATTTTATGGGCACTGGATGCTATGGAATATGAATGAGGGACAATCAGAGAAATGCACTGGAAAGTAAAAGAGAAACACAAATCAAAATCTTAACCCAGGAGACTCGGTGCCCAGACGAAGTGGGACATGCTTTGGTTAAGAAAATATGGAGAAAACAGACGCAAGTTTTAAAACTTAAAGAAGACTGTTCATGAAGAATCTGTGAAGATGGCAATACCTCTTTTCTAGAGACTTTAAAAAGTATTAGATATCCTGCTTTCAGCCAGAGAGAGAGAGACTAAATTACCTATGATAAGCCAAAGTCTTGATTGTAACAGCAAACCCAGCACTGTGGTTTTCACTTTGTGAGGGTTGTAGATTTGCAGAACATTGTAGCAGCAAGGAGAATGATTTTTACACTCATGGAATAAATTAGTGATGAGGTTAGAATAGTAGAAAAATGAAAGATCAGTGGGAATCTTTGAAAGGACAATGAGATATTTGAATGGATTCATGGGGTGTGATGCAGCAGCTGAGGCACACTGGGCTAAATGACCTAAGTCCTTTTACATGGGGTCTTTCAGTATATTTTTGTTGAACAGGTTTAACAGATTCTATAAAGATGTCAAGGAAACCTGTCTACCAGTTGTTTTAGCTAAAATTTCATTTAAAAAAATTATATAAAAGACCTTTACTGTTCAAGACTCAGTATGTCTTCAAGGAGCCCAATCCTGGAAGGAAAACTGAAAATCTTTTCAGCCATTTTCTGAATATTGGGGCAATCTACTGTTCAGTTTTAATTTATACATTTAGCATTTTTTGGATCGGCCTTCTTCCTGGTTTCATGAACCATTAGGGAACCCCTCCTTTCAGCTGTGTAATCCAGTGTGACCCCTTAATGAACCAGGGTACAAGCTAGTTGTCACACATTTTCAATGAACTCTTTTCCAGTTCAGATAACATTTCCTCCAAAAAGAATTAATAGTAAGAAACCCATGAAGGATTTCTCTTGTCTGAGTCAGCCTGCCACTAATGCCAAGTATGGGCAGGGCCTGCCCTAGGGTTACCTGGTCTTCAACTCTAGGCAATGCTAGGGTTTTGGAATAAGCATAAATAATGTCCTGTCCCCCCACCTCTGAGTTTGGAAGCAAATCAGATATAGACAAGAGAAGGGTCAAGACAAACACCAGGAGTGGCACAGAATTGTTCTCCAAGCTAGAGAATTATCAACAGAACTCTTCCTTTGGCTCAGGTTAGATTTCAGAAGACATTCCTGTAAGTGAAAGTTAATATTAGAGTTCTGAGAGTGAGCTAAATTTTTTTAAATCCTAAAATCTGAAGCTGTCTCTTTCTGGTAACCGTTGAAATTTATGTTCTAGGCTGCAATCTTCAACTTAAACTATTTTAAAAGACCAACATCACACTTTTTCATACTCCCTGTAATTATTAGTTCTATTCAAAACCACTTTTCTCACTTTTTTTTGTAGACACTTTTTTAAGTGAGCAGAATTTTCGAAGGCCTTGGGCCTCACTGATAGCTTATATAATAAATAAGTGGGTGAGACAGTATAAAGTTGACCTGGCATTCATGAGTCACACTAAAGAATGAATGCTTTATAATTTGTTCCCAGCTTTTTTTCTTGAAGTTTGGTATCTAACTTTCTTGTTGTGACACTTTCTATCCTATGTCAATTTACAATTCTATTTCATTCCTATATCAGTATCTGATACATAAAAGGTATTCAGTAAAGGATTGAATAAATACATTTTCTACATTGAGCAGCAAATTAAATATTTACTATGTCCACGTTACTAGGAGCCAGAAAAATTTCTGTAAGAGAATCTTTGGGCAGTATTGTTTTCCTTTTATTGGACTAATATACCTTTAGATTCTTCCTTCCATCTTTTTCCAGCAATAATGAGAATCTATTGCATGATTTTCTTTAGAGTATTCTCAAGGCTTCCCCCAAAGCCCCACGCTCACCTCAGATGACCTCTACACACATCTATGCATGTATCAGAGCCTTTTTGAGGAGCTAACACACAGCTCAAGATTTAGAAACGATGCTCTTTTGGGCCAGGCATGGTGGCTCATGTCTGTAATCCCAGCATTTTGAGAGGCCGAGGTGGGGAGGATCACCTGAGGTCAGGAATTTGAGATCAGCCTTGCCAACATGGTGAAATTCTGTCTCTACTACAAATACAAAAATTATCTGGATGTGGTGGTGCATGCCTGTAATCCCAGGTACTTGGAAGGCTAAGGCATGAGAATCCCTTGAACCCAGGAGGCGGAGGTTGCAGTGAGCCAATATCACAACACTGCACTCCAGCCTGGGCAACAGAGTGAGACTGTCTCAAAAATAAATAAATAAATAAATAAAACTATGCTATTCTGTGCTACAGCTCAAATTTACTACCTTAAGAAGATTCAAAGCTACTTGTTCCTTCAGCACAAAAATCCATGTTCTTCCCTCTCCTTTACCCTCAGAAAAAGAGGGAGCAGTGTAGAGAGGATCTGTAACAATTAGGATGCTGGATGGATGCAGCTGGAGGCCAGTATCCTAAGCAAACTAACGAGAAACAGGAAAGCAAACACCACATGTTCTGACTTGTAAGTGGGAGCTAAACATTGGGTGTGTGTGGACATAAAGATGGGAATAATAGACACTGGAGAATACAAGAGTGGGAGGGTGGGAACTAAGGGACGGAAAACTGCCTGTTGGGTACTATGCTCACTACCCCAGGTGATTCATATGTGAAACCTCAGCATCACACAACATATCCTGGAAACAAATCTGCACATGTACCCTCTGAATCTAAACTAAACTTTGAGGAAAAAAAATTGGGCTGTTGGATCAGATACGGCTTAACTACTGAGTACCCAAGGTTTTGTTTTTTACTGTTCTGTCCTATCACTCAAAGAAGGAAGAGAACTTTGACCACTCTTCCTGAGAGTAATTAATGATTGATTTGCTATGCTTGGAATGTGTAATGGAGTGAACTCCAGAGAATGTACCTATCCTTGTCAGTGGGCAAAAGAAAATGTGCAGATCATTCAAGAAAATAATCTCTGATTGGGTATCTCACCAATGACCATGAGTGCTGTTTTGGGTGTAAAGCCTGCTCTGAAATTCAACCCTAAGCAGAAATTGTTTTAATAAACAGGCAAAGATACAGCCAAAGAAAAACCTTCCTTATCAAGTGTGTATTTGTAAAAATTCCACATATCTTCCTTTGCAGACGTATTCTTTGGCAATGACTCTCATTCTGTCTCTGATGTTCATTAGATTATATGACCTTGGGTGAATCAATAGCCTATAAAATAACTCAAAACGTTGTTTTCAAGATTACATAAATCCAAAGATGTCAGACATTTAGCATCACTTCTGGCGTACCAAAGCTTTTTATTAAATACTAGTTTTATTTTCTGTTTTCTCCATATGTGGCATTTTAAATGTATTTTGTATACCACTTGGAATTTTATATAAGCTTTGGGAAAATACACTTGAATATTTGTGTTTTACAAGCATGTGGAAGAATCCACCTCCGCGGCCCACCCCACTTACATGATGAACAAAAAAACATAACGTTGTGTGAAAATCTGGGCCAGAGCGCTTTTGCAGGCCTTGAGGCTAGTTAAGTATTCCTCGCACTGCAACACCTTGTTCTGCTTCCCCTGATCAAAGTGACTGCCGGTTAAAACAAGCATGCAGAGCACTTTCAGAATCTTGAGCAGTCGTTGGTATCAAAAAAAATTATCACCTATATTACCTTCCTCTAATAGTGTACTTAAGAATGAAAGTGCACTTGAATGAATTCCAACTGAGAAGAAGCCCCCTATGAAATGAGGATTGTGCCAGTTCTAAAATTTGTATACATGCAGTGAGATTTTCTGCCACATTTTTGATATGAAAAACTGAGGTGAATAATAGAACAAACAAAAAGCATTATTTAGGCCAGATGTGGTGGCTCACGCTTGTAATTGTAGCACTTTGAGAGGCTGAGGTGGGCAGATCACCTGAGGTCAGGAATTTGAGACCAGCCTGGCCAATATGGTGAAACCGTGTCTTTACTAAAAATATAAAAATTAGCCAGGCATGGTGGCACATGCCTGTAATCCTAGCTACTCAGGAGGCTGAGGCAGGAGAACTGAACCTGGGAGGTGGAGGTTGCAGTGAGTAGAGATCACATCATTGCACTCCAACCTGAGTGACAAAAGCAAGACTCAGTCTAAAAAAAACAACTCTTTAAATTTATTTTTTTCTGTGTAGGAAGAGACGTCATTGTGTATTTTAAAAGCTCTAATCACTCTGGCTAAATGATAGCACAGCTAATGAACCACATTGAGACCAATGTAGATGTCTTTTTGTTTGGGGTGAGAGTTTAATGCATCAAGACCTTCAAAGAAACCACTTCCTAAAGAGTGATGTATTTCCCACTCCTTCAGACTCGTCTATCAGCCAAGAACCCATTCATGTGTTGGTGTCATTTGCAAGGAAAAGATTATCCTAGGTGTAATAGTTAGGGATGACACCCAGGTGCCTTCATGACATTTAATTTTCAGCCACTTCCTTCATTGTTACAGAAGCTGCCTCCCACCAGGAGGAGTGAAAATATCTGACAGTTGCATTGCAGCCTTCCTTTGGGCTTGGCCATAGGCATGTGAGCCAATTCTTGCCAATGATTATTAAGATGAAGTCTTCTAGGGTAGAAATCCTTAGGAAAGATTTCTTTTCTCATGTTGAAAAGACATGTACAACACAAAACTGCCCTTCCTTCTTTTCTCTGAATATATTTATATGAAGACATGATATATGGAGATACAACAGCCATGTTGAAAACATAACAGGACAAACCTGAAAGTGAAAGCCAACACACTGAGGATGTCCCAGCAGAAAGATGATGGGAACACCTGGGTCCTAGATGACATCATCTTAGCTACAGACCTCTTGTTAAGTAAACCCATAAATTTCCTTATGGTTTGAGCTATTTTCATTAAGGCATACTTTACTTAGGACCTAAAGCATCCCAACTGATATAATAATTCTTGTCAGAGGGTGAAAAACTGCTTCAATCAAGGCTAGTAAAGCTTGGGAAAAGAGTAAGTAAGATTTCCATGTGATGTGACTGAAAACGCTATTGAAACACATGCCCCTACCATGTGGCATTCCTTATCTGAAATTCCCATGGGTAGAGGCTCAATGATATTCAATCCACAAACAAACTTTGACCATTATGTGTAGGGTTGTCAGATAAATATTTGGGACCTATTTACACTAAAATTTTTTTCACTGTTTATCTGAAATCCAAATTTAACTGGACATCCTGGGTTATCTGTCAAGTCTGGCAACCTTAAGTAAGTGCCATGTCCTAGGCTCTGGGGATACATCACTATGCTTTACTACAAGGAACTCATCTCCTTCAAGGCCTACAGGCAATTCTAACGTGCAGACTGGTTGCAGATCCACTGTCTTGGAAACTCTGGTTCAATTCCATATTCTACAGTTCAGAAAACTGAAGCCAGAAGAGGTTGTGTGATTTGCCTAAAGGCACACAGCTGTTCAAAGGCAAAGGTGGCACTAGCTCCCACATTCAGGATTCTTTCCTGTGTACGTTTTTCTAGCTGCCTCTTCACTTCTGCTGCTAAAAGCTCTTTGTTTTAGGATAAAATGAGAGGCTACTTTTTTTTGACTTTGTAGAGAGAGGGAGGCTTATAATGTAAATGGTCCGAGTTCCTTTAATGAGGAAGATGATCACATTTTAGTCACCTAAATGTTTTATGGCAGGAGAGTATTTTGAATAAGAAGGGAAAGACAAAAATTATAGAGCAAGAAAGTCTTGTCCAAGTCCACAGAAATACTTTCTTGAAGAGAAAATTTTCCAAATATTATTTTATAGTTTATATATATATATATATTAGTTTTATATATATCACATGTACATGTCATATGTATGATATGCAGCTTATTAGATATAGCTCATATAGGTGATCTATATAGCTCAAAACTTCAGGAAGAAGCTTTTATAAGAATTTATATAAATTTATAAGAATTTTTATAATTTATAAAATTCTTATAATTTATAAGAATTTAGAAATTAATTTATAAGAATTTAGAAATTAATTTATAAGAATTTATAAGAATTTTATAAGAATCAGGCCAAGTGCAGTACCTTTTGTCTGTAATTTATAAGAATCAGGCCAAGTGCAGTACCTTTTGTCTGTAATCCCAGCACTTTGGGAGGCTAAGGTAGGAGGGTCATCTGAGTCCAGAAGTTCAAGACCAGGCTGAGCAACACAGTGAGAACCCCGGCCTCTATCAAAAAAAAAAAAAAAAAAATTAGCCAGTCATGGTGGCATGCATCTGTAGTCTCAGCTACTTAGGAGGCTGAGGTGGGAGAATCATCTGAGTCCAGGAGGTAGAGGCTGCAGTAGGCCAAGATCACACCACTGCACTCTAGCCTGGGCAACAGAGCGAGACCTTGTCTCAAAAAAAAAAAAAAACAAAAAACAAAAAAAAACAAAAGCACAAATAAAATTTACAAGTATTAATAAAGAAGGCTACTTTTCGCTTTTCCTTATTTCTTCTCAGGCATCTTTTGCAAATATTTTGATCAAGACTGACAAATTCCCAGCCTCCGTAAACAATAAACTCCGCTTGAAGTTTAAAAAATAGTGATCATGATGACATACCAGTGAAGAAGTCATTATTCTTCCTGAAACTGGGCATCACAGAATTTAAAGCTTTCTGGATAGGCTGCGATATATCACATTCCAACTCAAAGATCACCAGGGCAGAACGTTCAGAAACTTCCTTTCACCTAATCCAAGTCTCTCATTTTTTCAGAGTTTGTCTAAATCCTGTGAGTCTATCACTAATAAAGATAGAGGCTGGATTCTGTCAATTTTGCATAGATCTTAATCTAACGTAGGTTTCTTGTTAGTCTTTTCTTGTGGTTCCTATATGCCAAATCCAATTATCCTAAATGCAAATAAAGCAAACTTTGCTGTAATAAAAGTGATCCCAAAACATATTCCTAGAGCATTAGACTCTACTCTAGAAAATCGCGTGAAATTTCAGAATCAGGATAAATTCACATGATCTTTGGAGTTCCTTATGATGGACCACGACCCAAAAATCTCAACTCTTTAGCTCTAGGCTTCCTCCAGCAGCACATCCAATTTTGATGTATTGAGTCCTTTAAAGGCCATCAAGGTGACTGTAAGTTGCTGCATTTGTCATGGAATACTTCCACTGGGAGAGAAGCACATATTACCATATCACACACAACGACTCTACATCTCAAGCTACCCTTACCACAGGCAGGGTCAATCTTAGAAAAATCTAAAGAAGCTCCTATTTGAAAATGGAAAAACAAAAAAGGATCAAGCACTGTAGCTTCTACCTTTCCAATTATTCAGCTTTCTAAGTGATTCTCTCCATCTCCTCCAAGCTTCCTACATTGCAGCTGTTTCCAAAACTCAGATCTATTCTCAAAATGAAGTGGCATCATTGTCTGGGGTAAGTACCCAGGGTTCATCGTCTGGCACCAAGAAGATTAAAGACACAGACACATGTGGGTGGGTTAAGGAGTAGAAAGTTTAATAGGCAGAAGAAAGGAGAGAGAAGAGCAGAGAGATATGTCCAAAAGGGAAAAGCTAGCCTGCAGCAAACTGCAACAGATTTTATAGGCAGGCTTGAGGAGGCAGTGTCTGATTTATGTAGGGCCCACAGATTTGTTCAACCAGGTGTGACTTTTACAGAGCTTGCAGGAAAGGCCGGTTGCCCCACCCTAATCCTATTATACAAATGGGCTTTCCACTTGGCCAGCCCATCTTGTCTTCTCCTTACTGTACATGTGGCTGGCAAGGAGAAAGGGAAGATAGAGCTGCCATTTTGATCATGCCTAATCCCAGGTAGCTTTTTTCTACTGGCACAACTGCCGGCATTCACCCATGCAAGCTTCTAGCTTACTTGTCAATGTCTGTGGCTCCACTCTACAGGCTGCTCTTTGAAAGAGAAGAAAATGATTTTGGGGCTGCTTTTCAGTAAAAGAAAAACCTTGCCAAGGACTTCCTTACCCTCACTATCTGCCTAAATAATTTCTTTTTAACGCCTATATCAAAAAGACAAGAATTATCAAGATTCATCAGGAAGTGTTCTGAAAAGAGTTATGGAGTATGTGCCATTCTGTTATGCTTGTTGATGTTTTTAAAGTGAATCACATCACATTATAGTCTCACTTTGTGTCCATGACAGTATTATTCCACGATAAGTAGTTCTGTATTTGAAAAGTTAAAAGTACACCCTTCGGACATCTACCTACTTGATGGTAGATTTTGTCTTACCTGCCTGGGCATGTTGTACTGAATTAAGGTCACAGTTACATAAATAACATTCCAAACATTTTTCTCCCACTGAATTAAAAGGGGCAGTTATAGCTTCTCCCTCTCCTATTGGTTAGCAACTCTGACCAGGGCCCAGGAGAGCTCTCCAGTCCTAGAATAGAGCAGTTGCTATTCACATGATCTCTGTGAAGGTGTGACTCCCTACCCTCTACCTCTCTGCACCCCTGCCCCTTAGTCAGCATGACTCAACACTTGTAAACTAGGCAATATGACTGAGAACTTTCTACTTGAACTTTGACTTCAGGAGAGTGGCATGTCTTAAAATGTTGACCATTTACTTATTAACTGGGAAGATAGAATTCCCCAAACTGTGAGGTAAAGTTTGAAGCTAAAATTTTAACACAGGAAGATTGTGTTAATTCTCTTAGGTTTCCTGAGGTCTATGAGATTTTGACTCTAGGTAATGAGATTATGATACATTATGTCTTTGGGGTATTTTTTCTTCTTTCCCAAGACTCCCTAGCTATTGGAAAGTAATCTCTTCCTTATTAGGCATGTCCACTTATAAAAATCATAAAATAATTGTTGATGAAGTATCTACTATTTCACCACTGTAAAGAGAGCCCTTTGAAACCTATTAGGCAACTGTCTCAAGCCTGTAATAAGAATATTCAAAGTATGAGGACAGGACATGAGCTGTGCTGACAGCTGAAGGTGCCAGTATATGTACTGAAGAAGGCATTTCCACCCATGACTCCAAGTGGCACCCATAGATTACTCTGAAAAGTATGAGCTGATTTGGGTGTGTTCTTTTTTCCTCAAGGGATTAAAGAGAGGTAAAAGAGGTAAAGTGTCTAATTCTTTTTTCTTTTTTTTCTTTGAGATAGAGTCTCGCTCTGTCACCCAGGCTGGAGTGCAGTGGTGTGATCTCGGCTCACTGCAACCTCTGCCTCCTGGATTCAAGTGATTCTCCTTCCTCGGCCTCCTGAGTAGCTGGGATTACAGGTGCGCGCCACCCGGCCTGCCTAATTTATTATATTTTTAGCAAAGACCGGGTTTCGCCATGTTGGCCAGACTGGTCTCAAGTGATTCGCCTGCCTCAGCCTCCCAAAGCGTTGAGATTACAGGTGTGAGCCACTGCGCCCGGCCAAGTGTCTCATTCTGTAATATAAAAGTGAGTAAAGTGAACAGGAAGAGGTGGGAATGTGCGGAGGGATGAATGAAGTGTTAGAGTAGAATAAAACAGAAAAGCCAGTTTGTTTGGGGTGGATAAATGCTTAGCATCCCTGTCAAAAGTCCTGGCTCTAAGTTCAGTTAGTTTCTGTCATAAAAATTAATAATAATAATCCTTGTATTATTTGTTATTATGATCTAAATTCCATTCATTTAAGTGTTCTGTTGCCAATAGCAATCCTAAAGAGGTGACAGAATAAGTAACCCTCTGAGTTAAACCTAAAATTATTTCATCGTCATTCTACCCAGCTTTTTTCAAAGCCATGTTTAATGCTGTTGTTGACATACTTATCTAAGCTTTTTTTGGAATCCACTTATCTCAAAGAAGTTAGGTAATTCAATTGAGTACAAAAATATGTTTAATTTTCTTGATAAAGTATCTTTGACTTTTTGTTCTTCTGAGAGTCCTGTCCATTTGCTGTAGTTTAATTCTTTCCTTAAAGAGGCGATTGCTTTCGAGTGAGGACTAAAGTAAATCTGTCCCTAGATGGCTTTATGTAGTTGCTCCTTTAGCTTATATTCAAACAAATAGGGAAAGACAACTTTTTCAAAGATAGTGCTATGTCACTAACTTCCATTTACTAATATCTTTAATTAGTATTTAACTGGTGAAGAAATGGCTTCTTAAAACAATTCCAACAGGCTTGTAATGCCATCTAGTGGACAGTCTTCAAAATATCATCCCACGGGCCATTTTCTTTCTAAGTGATCGTCGAAGTAAGTCTTTATTCTTGAGGATGTAGCCAAGCTACTAGCTAATAATTATTGGTTGGGATCACTGAACTCACTGAAAAATCTCTAATAGTATTTCTAACATTGATGCAATCTTGGGGAAAATTAAGGTACCACCTGTGTGCCTTGGGTTCTTCATCCATTCAATTGATGGAGCTAAGCTTTTGGAATAAAGTATAGCTGCCCAAAGTGGTGATTCAATGCACTCAGTTCATCCTCATTGATACCATATCATGTATCTCTTGCCTGCTATGTGAGGGATTTAAGTATAATTGCTCAGTTCTCTTGAGTAATAAGTTTGAGTAATAAATGACATTTGTGATTTTTTTTTTACTATATAAGAATTTTAACAATTTTACCTACTTCTAATAGCTACTTTGTGTAGAATGTACTCATTTTACACATGAGGGAATTAAGGTTAATGAAAACTAAGTGACTTGAGCAGAGTCAGATGCGTATTAAATTCAAATATAGATTTTCAAAATCTAAGTTCATTGGCTCTTTCAATAAGCCAGTACCATATGGAAAGAATGGTACTTCATCACAAAGGAGAGCATTTCTCAGAAATACAGAGAGGATTGAACATACACTCACCTATTAATGTGATTCACTACTTCAGCACACATGAAAGGAAAGAATGCCTGGCTATCTCAATGGACGCTTAAAAAGCATTTGATAAAATTCGACCCCATTCTTGATAATAATAAAGTCTTGGTAGTAAAATGATGCTACCATAATGTGATAAAGATTGTATACAAGAATCCTACAACAATCCTCATGTATATTGATGAAACATAATTGTTTCCAATTACATTCAGCAATAGGGCTAGTATTTCTATTATCACTATGAATTAAACAATGTACTTGAGGCCATGCAATAAGACAAAGATTTAATTGGTATAATTTGATTGTTTATCCAAAAAAATCTAAAGAATTTGTTTTTAAATCAGAACTTATGAGATAGTAAATAGTGCCAAAGAGAAATGCATAAAAATAGCTCTCCTATAAAATTAAAAAAGAAATCAATCATATATACAATAGGAAATGAAAAATACTGAAAACACAAAAAGCAAACTAAAAAAAGCAAACAAGTTGAAAATGCTTAGGAACAAACCAAATGAGAAATGTGCAAGTCATGTAAATAACAGTTGAGTTTTATCAGATGTTTAGCAGGTATTGAGATGACTATATATTTTTAAATATCTTTTGGGCTTTCTGATGCAAATATGGGGATGTTATCTTATTACACACAACTTTGAAATGAAATGCCATAAAAAATTTGACAAGGAAGAGACTGAGAAAAATACTTGCAATAATGCAGTTCAAATATAATTTCCTTAAGAAAAGTCTTCCTTTACATCCATGTCTTGGTCATATTTTAACTCTCTCTCAATTGTTATTCCCATTATTCAGAGCATGTATCTCACTTTAGAATAATACATTTACTATAGTGATTATCCTATTAGTTTTTCAATTAATTTCTTCCATGAGACTATAAGTTCAAGAGAACGTGGACTCTAAGCACACATTTTGGAAAATAATAGGTTCAATAAGTAGTATTTGTTGAGCGAATCAATGAAAATAAATCTAGACTATATAATATAGAATATATAATTACATTAATTACATCAATTATATAACCATATTATATAATATACAATATATACAATAATCTATATATAACAATTATGGGGCCAGGCGTGGTGGCTCACACCTGTAATCCCAGCACTTTGAGAGGCCAAGGCGGGCAGACCACCTGAGGTCAGGAATTAGAGACCAGCTTGACTAACATGGAGAAACCCCATCTCTACTAAAAATATAAAACTAGCCGGGCATGGTGGCACATGCCTGTAATCCCAGCTACTCAGGAGGCTGAGGCAGGAGAAATCACTTGAACCCAAGAGGCGGAGGTTGCAGTGAGCGGGATCGCTCCATTGCACTTCAGCTTGGGCAACAAGGGTGAAACTCTATCTCAAAAAAAAAAGAATGCCAGTAATAAACCCTTGAATAATTTTCATTGCACTATAAGAGAGCACTTTTAGATTTTAGCTTCTTCCTTGGTATCTTATGATCTCAGAAAGAGTCAGACAAATGCCAATGTAGAAAGAAGTTGAATTATCATAAAAAGAAAGTATCAGTCAGATAAGAAGAAAACTTGAATGGAATGTACATCTTTTCCATTCTCATTAATGGAACAGATTTATGGTGAGGAAGGATTAAAACCACAATTACTTTTGCACCAACCTAATAGATAAGAGAGGGGAAAAAAGCCCCAGAGAAGTACATTAAGCTTCCTTAACAAGCTTAAATCCCTGAAGTCTTATTAGTTCTATTGAGAGGTTAAACAAAAGTGGATGGGCGTTTGTGCCCCACACTCAATTTGGAAATCCCTGGGCAGTGGAGGTAGGAGTGAGTTAACTATGAGAAATGTTGTCTCACAAGGTTAGTCCATGGCAATATTGTTTGGTCGCATGGAGTTCAATTAGAGACAGAGCCAGAATGACACCTGAATTACTCTGATCCCATGAGACCAGGAAGTACATGGATGTGCTGACATGGTTGTGAAAGGTCACAGATGATTTTGGTTGGAAATCTTGATGGAGTTGTCATGGCCTAGAGGAGTATCATGACAGTTCTGAATTCCAGGGCAAATGTCCCAGATCAGAGATCTAGTGGGTATTTCAGGGACCTTAGAAAAATGGACAAATGCCAGACAAGGGAAAGGTGGCACTGAATCATTTGGGAGGAAAAACAGGCCATGACAAAATCAAGTCAACTCCTCTATGCATCCATGGCTGCAGACTTCATCCTCAACCCCAGTCCAAGAGTCAGAGAAGGCAGCCCTAAGCAGAGACCACAGACAGTTTAGAAGACAATGCAAGGGCCCATAGGCTTTCCCCTCCACACCAAGAGGTCAGGTAAGCCTGTCTGTACAGCATTAATATATTTACCACGTCCTATCTTGTGGCAGAGAAGGAAGAAAAAGGAAAAGTAGCCCTGACAGAAAGTTACAATTTGAATTGGCTACATAATTGCTTGAAATTGAATGGTCTTTAACCAAAAGATACTGATATACCATAAATTGACAAATTTAAGTTAGGTTTTACCTAAGATGAAATCTGTTATAGAAAATAAGAGTGAAGATGATTGACATTATTACATTATATTTCTCTCAGCAGATTAGCAGAGACAAAAAAGATCAATACTATTTATTGTTGATGGAAGTACAAAGAAATATAATTTAAAATACTCGGAAGTATTATACACTGACAAAGTGTTTCTGCGGGTAGTCTCACACTATCAAAATTTTAAACGGCATGCCTCACGTCTAGCAATCTCATTTCTATCTATCTATAGATATTGAGATGTTCTCAAATTCAGTTATTGGAAAACATATTTAAATTTGATTTACAATAAAGATAACTGATTGGCATAATCACTGAAATGTCCAAAGATAGTTCAAGTTTCAGGCATGGTACCATCATGACTCAAATTTCGTTTCCCTCAATGCTCTGCGTTTTAGTCTTCTGCAAGTAGCAGCCTTCTGTTCAGTCTGACAACTCTACTTCACAAAATGGCTGCAAGCAGAAATCAGGGTTACCAGTGTGAAAGGAAAATAAATCTTGGGGCCCCCAAAATCACTAAGCTAAAGGGAAAAGTCAAGCTGGGAACTGCTTAGGGCCAACCTGCCTCCCATTCTATTCTAAGTCATCCCTCTGCTCACTGAGACAAATGCATATCTGATTGCCTCCTTTTGAGAGGCTCATCAGAAACTCAAAAAAATGCAATGGTTTGTCTCTCACCAACCTGTGACCTGGAAGCCCCCTCCCTGCTTGAGCTGTCTAACCTTTCTGGACAGAACCAATGTACATCTTACATATATTGATTGATGTCTCACGTCTCCCTAAATGTATAAAACCAAGCTGTGCCCTGACCATCTTGGGCACATGTCATCAGGACCTCCTGAGGCTGTGTCACAGGCATGCATCCGCAACCTTGGCAAAATGAACTTCCTAAATTAACTGAGACCTGTCTCAGATTTTCGGGGCTCACACAAGCATCTTCATTTATATCTAAAGAAGATAGAGTATCTCTCCATACAACACTGAATAAAATTCTTGATCATCACTCTGTTTGGACCACCTTATGCAACAGACCCATAGTTAAGCCCATACATAGCAGATGAGAGGACCCTGATAGGGTAAGCCAAACGAAAACACATCCAAGATTTCGAGGTAGAGTCAACCCCACCAGTCATATGGTTGCTATAAATAACATATTTGAATGTGTACCTGAATGTGAATAGTAGGTTGGTATTTTTAGATAAAGGCATTTTCCTCGTTTCTGTACCCCATGGTCCCTCCTCCTGTCTGAGCAACTTAGCATCACCATTGCCTCAAGGAAGAAAGGAACGATATGACAGAGAGCATAGATATCAGAAGAGTTAAGTCTTATCTTTTCAGTTTTGGAAGATTTGGTACACATAATCAGTTAAAAATATTTTTTCCCTGAATAGGAGAATAAAAGTATCAGAGAAAGGAGAGTAACAAGTTATATGTAACTTGAGTCAGCTTCTCCCCATGTCAGAGATGGAGGAAACTAGAAATGATAAAATAAAAATTCTACCAATATTTGAGGAACCCAAAAGCAGAGTGACCCTGAGCTGCTATCAACCTTCCCGGGTGTAGGGTCCTTAAGGACAAGGTCACAGAGCTCTTCCTGCTTCAAGAGAGTACAAGAGCACTGGACTGGAGATGCTATAATGGTGAAGGGCCTTAGGCAGCCCCACTTGGTTTCCTTCCCAAGACTAGAATGATTTTCAATCTGCTTCTGAGCTGTAAAGGAGCAGTTAAGAGACATCCAGATGTAGAGAGTCCTTGCTTTCAGTAACTAAGAATCAGATGGAACCATGAATATCTCGAAGGACAGAGGCCCTGATAGCTCCCTGTGATGTAGTACCTGGGGTCCCCAGAGGAATCTAAACACAGCCTGAGAAAGTGTCAGGGACATCTGAGAATTACGTAAGATTATGTTTCTGCCATAAGGAAAATTAAGACCAACTAAATTCATTTATAGACAAAGTTACATACTTTGCAGACTGAGACTCACACTTCGTACTTATGCATGTAAATGATATGCAAATAAATCAATAAAGCTCTGGAAAGGAAAATGGCCAAAGGTTAACAGAGGCAAGGATGTCTCATAATTGCTCAAGTATCGTTCACATGAACTACAATATATTTATTTCGTATTATATTGATGAGAAATAGTGTAAATGCAGAGGAGAGTTCTGATTATGGAGACAGTCTGGGCAAGTTACTTAACCTCTTTGTACCCTGGTTTCCTCAAGAAAAATGCAAATAATTTTAGCTGCCTCACAGTTATGAGAATTAAGTATTACATGTCAAGGTCTTTTTTAAATGCCTACAAATATTAAGTGTTCAACAATGTTCTTTTTTATTATTTTTCATTTTGACAAAATTTATGATTTACATAAATTAACATGAGTTTATAATAAAACTGATAGGAAAATTAATAACCCAAAGAAGAAATCAATTCAAAGTAATTTTTAGATGGCATCAAATAAATAGCTCTCACATAAAGACAACAATGTGCAGATAATGGTGAGATCGGCAGAGGTTAGAGATGTTGAAGGGTGGGAGAATTTGGATTGAGTCTTGAGGATAAAGTAGGATTTGAATTTGGGACAATACAGATTTTGGTTTTATAAAGAACATGACTGGTAAAACATACAGAGGGCCAAATAAATGTCCAAAGTATGTCTGAGAGAGTAGATGTCATTGGTTGTACTGGACGGCTTGTTTCAGATACCATATAGTTTAAAGTTGGAGAGGTAGGCTGGGCTGGACCACTTACTGAGAGCCTTACGCAGCCAAGATATACATCCAGGAGTTGATGTTTGAGCCACTGATGGGCTTTGCATAGGATTTATTGTGAGTGAGGCAGCAGTAGAAGATAAATGGATCAGAAATGAACAGACCCATTTAGAGGGAACTATCCAGGCATGCAGGATTAAGGGCTTGAATCATGTGATTTTCTATTAACTGAAAAATAGAGAAAAAAGTCAATTTTCTTCAGAAAACAATGAGATCTGTATAAACTCTACACACCCAGGACCCTTGTGTCAGTGTCTGCTTGTGGGTGGGGTTGTTTTGGGAGGGCTCCCGATGGCTTTCTTCTGTGTCATTCTCTCTCAAGACAGGGAACTGTCTACTGTTGACTGACGTCACCATTTCATTTCACATCCTGCCAATATTGGACACGTGTTGAAGCCTTACTGACTTAGTGAATTAGGTGAAACCTAAGGCAATAGTGGGACTTTGACCTGTTGAAATGAGGTCTAACCTAAATAAATCTTTTTACCCTGGTTCTCATTCCTTTTGAGTCTCTGTGTTCTATGCAGGTTTAGAAAATATCCAGGTTCCCAGGACCTTGTTTCCTTTTGCTATCAGAATTGACAACCTCGCTGTTGGTTCTGTCTAAAGCATAGCTGAAAGACTGAACAATTACCTATACTAAAAAGTGTTGCAACAAGCCTCACACAAATGGCAGGGCTCATAATTAAAATTACATCCATAAAAAGGAATGTTTGAATATAATTATCTGTTCCTTGAGAAGAACAATAAGGAATCACATAAACTCACTTACATGCCGAGAACCCTTGTGTCTGGGAAACATAAACCAAGCCAAGATAATACTATGCAATTGATTTAGTATTTCCTTTAATATTAATTTAGCACATTAATAATGCTTATTTTCGGAAAGTACAACTGAGTTGAATTTTCAGAAAATACAACTGAGGAAAAGCAGAAGCCATAAAATGACTACCATAATCTTAATTTAGACATTAATGTTTATTTTCAGAAAATACAACTGAGTTGAATTTTCAGAAAATACAACTGAGAAAAAGCAGAAACCATAAAATGACTTGACATATTGACATATATCCTTCAAGATATTTTCTTATGTGTAATTTTTTAAGAGGAGATAATACCATATACAATTTTTATTCTCTTGCTGCTTTTGCCATTTCATATATGGTGAAGACTTTTCAAACATTAGCATTTTTAAAAACTGCTGTATATTCTATCATCCCTCTTAGTAAATCTTCCTTCTATTAAACATACAATTATTTCCAATTTTTCATTACTATAAATTATGCATTGAACATCTTTGTGCATTAATCTGTCCACATCTTGTTAAACTATGTGCTTTAGATAGATGCTTTTGTTCTCACTTATAAATGGGAGCTAAATGATGAGAACACATGGACACAGAGGGAAACAACACACACTGGGGCCTATCAGAGGGTGAGGGTAGGAGGAGGGAGAGGATGAGGAAAAATAACTAATGGGTACTAGGCTTAATACCTGGGTGACAAAATAATCTGTACAACAAACCCCATGGCCAAAGTTTACCTATATAACAAATCTGCACATGTACCCCTGAACTTAAAGGTTAAAAAAAAAAAAAAAAAAGATAGATGCTTTAAAATTGGAAGTTACTGAGTAAATGGGACACACATTTTTAAAGCTATTGCCAAGAAAATTTGTAGTATTTACACTGTACTAACACTATGTGAGAGTAATTTTGTTGCTTTAGGAGTTATTTCATATAGAAGCTATAGACACTTCTGTATGCCGTTTCCACAAGACTCCTTCTGCTGGGGTGCTGGCAGGGACATCAGTCTAAGCCAGTGAGTACAGATTTGAAAGAAAAATATGACACTGTATTTATTTGCAGGTGGCGTTATCATCTATAAAGAAAATCCCAAAGAATCTACTAAAAACACTAGAACTAATAGAGTTCATCAAGTACCCAAGATGCAAGGTTGATAAAAATAAACTACATTTCAATATAATAGCAATGAAATATCAGAAATATAAATTTTACAGAGTACCATTCACAATAAGATCAAAAACACAAAACAATTAATAAATCTAATAAAATATATGACTTGTATGCTGAACATTATAAAATATGGATAAGGATATTAATGTAATCTAAACAAATGGCAATATATACACTGCTCATGGATCAGAAGACTCCAAAAGAGGAAAAAAAAAAAAAACTACTTCAGTAAATGGTGGTAAAACAACTGGATATCTACACAGAAAAAAATAGACTTCAACCATACACAAAAATGAATTTTAAATCAATGAAAAATAAAACCACACAACTTCTATAGGAAACCTTAGGCTAAAACCTCTGTGACCTTGAGTTAGGCAAAAGATTTTTAGGACAGAAAAACATGAATCATAAAAGAAAAAATTGACAAATTAGACTTCAAAATGTAGAAGTTCTGCTCTTCAGAAGATGTTAAGAAACAAGAATACCACACTGGGAAAAATATTTTTAAAAACAGATATAGTAAAAGTTTTATCCAGAATATATAAAGAACTCTTAACAATAAGACAAATATTCTAATAAATATTTAGAATATTTATTAGATTCTAAATATTCTGATAAATTCTAAATATTGTGATAAATTGTAATAAAATTCTCATAAATTCTAAATATTGTGATACTGGGTAAAGTATCACAAAACTAATATCAATAAGCACATGAAAAATGTCTAACCCTATTAGTCCTTAGGGAAATGTAAAATTAAATCCATGATGAGATACTATCACATATCTAATGCTGAAATTATAAAAGAAAAAGTTCACAGTACAAAATACTGGCCAGGATACAGAGCAATTAGAACTCTCATATTGTTGGTGAGAATTCAATATGGAACCATCCCTTTGAAAAACAGTTTGGCAGATTCCTGAAAGTTAAACATTCATTTTCCATACAATCCAAAATGTCCACTCCTAAATATTTAGCCAAGAGAAATAAAATTATATGTCTACACAAAGATCTGAACCTCAAAACTAAGAGCAACCCAAATGTGTATCATCTGGTGACTGGTATATCCACACAATAAAATTCTACTTAGTAAGAAGGAAAACCATTGATATACATACAAACATGGAGGTATCTCAAAGGTCTCATAAGTGAAAGAAGTTGGACATAGAAGGCTAGATGCTGTATGATTCCACTAGATTGCATTCTGGGGAAAAAAAAAACACTATAGGGACAGTGGCCAGGCACCATGGGTCAGGCCTGTAATCCCAACACTTTGGGAGGCTAGGGCAGAAGGATCTCTTGAGCCCAGGAGTTTGAGACCAACCTGGGCAAAGGGAGGACCTGTCTCTACAAAAAAATAAATAATTTTTTTAATTAAAAAACTAGCCTAGCCTGGTATGGTGATGCACACCAGTAGTCCCAGCTACTCAAGAGGCTGAGGCAGGAAGATCTCTTGAGCCAGGGAAGTCAATAATGCAGTGAGCTGTGATAGTGCCACTGCACTCCAGCCTGGGCGACAGAGCCAGAACCCGTCTCAAAAAGCAAACAAAAATCCACAACCTATAGGGACAGAATTCAGATCAGTTATTGACAGAAACTGGGGGTGTGAGGGAAGAAATTGACTACAAAGGTGCAGCACAGGAGAATTTTTTGAGCTGATGATCATATACCATTATTCATAAATTGCTTGTGGTGGTGCTTAAAAGAATTAATTTCCTTACATGTAAATAACGTCTTGATAACAATTTGAAAAAAAAGCAAATATTTGCACTAAAAAATACTAAACAAAATTAAAGCCTACAAATATACTCCCGGTTTCTTTTAGTTACATGATTCTCATTTTTTATTCAAGTATTTATTACTTATTTTCTCCTAACCTTGTGTGATATGAGTATAGTTTTCTTGGAGCATTCTGTTTAACATAGCACGAAAGAATTTTGGGGGTGGCATTTGGCTATTAAACTTGTCGTAAATACATTTAAATGGGTAAACCCAGAAAACTGGAAGACAAAAATAATAAAGCGAGTCTGTTCATTATGTGAATTAAGATGTCTTGAAAACTGCTGGTGAAGGTTTGTAAACAGACAGTGGTGCAAAGACAAGTGTTAAACAACCAGCTCTCCAAGATCGGGGAAACAAATCCTAATTTGTGATGTGTGTGTATTCCTGCATTACAAATATTCCCTCCTAGGCTGATTCAGGCTACCAACATGATGTCATTGAACCAGGAGTTGGGAAGAGATGCTGGGAAAATATGTTCACGACCTGCTCTCAAGAACTAATGGGGTCGGGCACGGTGGCTCACACCTGTAATCCCAGCACTTTGGGAAGCTGAGGCGGGTGGGTCACCTGAGGTCAGGAGTTTGAAACCAGCCTGGCCAACATGGTGAAACCCCATCTCTACCTAAAATGCAAAATTAGCCAGGCATGGTGGCACATGCCTGTAATTCCAGCTGCTTGGGAGGCTGAGGCAGGAGAATCGCTTGAACCTAGGAGGCGGAGGTTGCAGTGGGCTGAGATCATGACATTGCACTCCAGCCTGGGCAACAAGAATGAAACTCCGTCTTAAAAAAAAAAAAAAAAAACTAGAAGGAGCTAACATACAGCACAGCTCAACCCCTCTCCTCGTTATAGAAGTCTGATTCAACCGGATAGACATGGTTTTTTGTATATGTAGTTTTGCTCTTAATATATATTATATATTCTTGTACATATTTATATGTGTATGTCTTTCTGTTAAATGATAGCAATGGACAGAACTTTAAGAGACCATAATACTTTGCAATGTGAAATTTGTCAATCTATAATCACATAACATTTTTCTGGATAGTAATTTTGCTATATAGATCATGATTTAAGAAAAGGTTTATGGCGAGGCTATTCAGATATAGGAAGATTAATTCCTTAGAAAATATTTATTAGTGCCCACATATAGTAATCCATTGGATCAAAGGAGAACAGAGAAGAACTCATGGATATTCATCATAGATGAAATTAGCATGAACTGAAAGGCGACTCAAAGGAGAATATGATTATACCATCCTCTGATCTCCATGCACACTATTTGATCTTACAATTAAATTATATTTTAGAATAATGTATTTATTTTTCCCCCTTCCCCTCCTCCCATGTTCTGCTCTAAAACTTAGCAATAAATCTCAGAGGATACACACTTTCTATTAAAATAATTTTAAAGACAGAAAAGCAAAATAAAATGATAAAGATTGTATGTGTTTATGTAAAACATCAGACTCCAATTAATTTTTGTATTTGACACTAGCCACGTCAAATCATACCCTAGAGATTGGTGGTAGGAAAAGAACCAACACTCCCGTTTCTCTGCTGATAGAGGTACTTCCATGGGAAACTTTGGAAAGCCTGCAGTAGAAAGTACTCATTATTGTACTGCAGGCATTCCATTCTGTATTTAAGGCATATGCCAGTGTCGATGTCCAGAGGAACAGTGGGTATCTCTAAGTGTTTGCTTTCTTGGAAATTCCTGTTAGGGCTTTTGTTCCATTTGAGTTTCTGTAGTTGAAGGCTTTGGGTGATTTCTGGAAAGTTTTGCCTGGAGTCACTTTTGTAGAAATAAAGGTATCCTATAGAAGACCTGCTCTTCCTTTGCCCTTTTTAATACTTCTCAGCAGCTGCGGGCAGTGGCTCACTCCTGTAATCCCAGCACTTTGGGTGGCTGAGGTGGGCGGATCACGAGATCAGGAGTTCAAGACCAGCGTAGCCAATGTGGTGAAACCCCGTCTCTACTAAAAATACAAAAATTAGCAGGGCATGGTGGCTGGTGCCTGTAATCTTAGCTACTTTGGAGGCTGAGGGAGGAGAATTGCTTGAACCCAGGAGGCAGAGGTTGCAGTGAGCCGAGGATTGCACCACTGTACTCCAGCGTGGGCAACAGATCAAGAGTCTGTCTCGGGGCGGGGGAATACTTCCCAGCATCAGTCCTGTTTTAGGACAAGAAAGCAGTAATTCAAAGAAGTCAACTGTCTTATTCAAGGTCACAGACTCAAATCACTAAGTAGCACCATTGTGACAAGAGGAAGGGACACAGTATTCCGAGGGAAAGAATTTAGCAACAACTTGTCAGTGGCTGTGGAGTGGGAGCCTTAAGTATTAGTCTCAGATGGGTGAGTAAGTGACTCATTAGGGCAGGTATTTTACCATGTTCAACCTCAATTTCCTCATGTATAAAGTAGGATGAACATGGACTACATCATTTTTCCCCCCTCCAACTGAGGCAGCATTTCAGTGACCTCCATCCAGAATGAAGGAAAGTTTCTAAGCTTTTGAGCCCCAGTTCAACCGGAGTGATTCCATTTTTAACTCTTGTATATATTGAAATCATGGAGAGATTTTTATTAAAAAGAAATACATATATACACTCTCCTATCTTTGTGTAATATATGTTGCATATGTATATATTGCACTCTTACATTTCTTATATTCCATAATAGTTTTATTTTTTTCTCCACATTTTTTGTTAGAATTATAAAACTTTCTTGCATTTGCTTTTGAGGACTTTTAATCACTAATAATATGGATGGCTTTAGCAATATAATTTAGTGCTTGATGTAAAAGACAAGGAGAAAGAATGTCAATATATCAGTTGCAGAAAAACGGCATTAATCTACATGTATCGTTATTAAAATCTGCAACAGAAATGATAAGAGTTTTAAAAAGTGACTCAAGGAAAGTCCTGATCAGAATTTTTCTCCTTCATGTAAAGTGTTCTAATCACATTAATCAGGATATTCCAGACCTCCTCCATTCCCTTTAAACTCTTTTCAGACCTCTTGGTCTGTGAGCAGAGCATGCAATAGAAGAAAAGGTAACTCCCTCTACAGCTCAACTGTGGTGAGACGAAGGAGTAAAGTCTATGGGGATTTTCTTCAGATAAGCTAGACAACCCAAAGAATATTCTCTGGGGTTTCGAATTTATTTCATGGGTTATTTTCCCTTTTCTCTTTGCAAAATACTTTTGGATTAATAAAAGTCACTTATTTCTCTACTGAATTGTATTTAATTTTAATCTTCAAGACCAACTATCCATATCTCAAACAGAAAGTTCATCTTTACAAAAGCTTATATTTCTTTTGATATTTAACTTAGTCCATGATGAATTAAAATGGGTATTTCTTCCTCTACTTGGAATGTTTTCATATAATATGTAGATTATTTGTAGACCAGTCTCTGGAATCATCTCCTTCACTAATGGCATTTATATGTAGCCAATTTATATTAATATAAAAAACATGGATCAATTCCTGCTTACTAGAGTAAGAGCAAATCTGTCCATCTCTTATTTTGACTATTTAAATCAACCCATTGCTTATATGTCAAAAGCAAATTTTTTAAACTTGAGGGAAAAATTAATGAATATGATTACAAGAATAATATGCAAATCTTGAACACTATTTTAAAGGACTCATCAAAAAAATACTCTTTGCAAATATTTAAAAGACAAATGCAGTATAGTGTGCTCATATTACTGAAAACATTATTACCCTAACAAAATATACTGTAGGACAATGGCTAGGACATTATGTCATTTCATCAATAATTAATACTAAAGTACTCTTGCTGAGATACAAAGTTAATTTGGAGATGCCTAGAATCATAGATCTCCTATCTGGATGAAACCCACTGTGCCAACCCCCTGTTATTACAGGTTGATTTTACAGTTGAGGAAACTGAGGAACAGACAAGCAACTTTCAAGGTCATCTAGAAATTCACTGGTAGATCCAAAGTAAGGATCCAGGAATATGTTTTTGCTCAGAAGAACTCGTGAAAATGAGTTAAAATGACCTGGACTTTTTGTTATTCTACTTAATAGCTGTTGGAAGGGAGGACAGGTTACTTAACCTCTGTGAGTTCTCATTTCCAAGCAGAACAAAGAACATAATTATCACCACCTCCCAACATTGTGTGAAGTTAATTTGAAGTAATTGTGTGAAAGCACCCTACAAATATAGCAGACTTGCCAGTGGAATACTAATGCATATTTTGCTATCTAAAAGGAAGCAGTCACTAATGAGCTCTGTAAGAAACCAGAATGCTATGCTGCCCTATCAGGGAGCACTTTACTTCTTAACCTCTCACCAAGATTAAAAATGACTGATACAGATATCCCCTTGGTTCCTCAGACTGCCTTAAAAACAGGAAATTGGTTCTTGCAAATCAATACTTACTCTAGCTCTAACTATAACTTTAACAGCTGTTTCATCTATCTTAAATAGAACTAGCTATACCACTGAAATCTGAGTATATTCCATGTGACTGGCAATTTTTTCCCCTAAAGCTATAACTGAGCTTGTTGGATAAAGCTTAATTGCTAACTGTGGAGTGCTAATGATACCACATTGATGAAATTACAGGATCACTGATAGAGAAAGGGCTCCTAACGCACTGGAAGCTACAGGGAAGCTCTAAATAATAGTTATCGATTTGTTTCTCTGAAGGCCACTAAGTAGCATAAACTACTCAGAAGAACAAAAATTATCCACAGGGTTTCCATTCATTTATAATTTATTTCTTGGCTTCCATTTTCAACTTACCAATAGCCAATTATAATTTTAATAATTATATGTCTCAAAATAAGTAGTTTCTGCCTTGGAGAAAGCAATACTGCAAATTATTCTTTTATTCCCCTAAATTGAGTTGGGTCTCCTCTGTTGAGTGTGCTACAATAAAAGCATAATAATAATTAGGCCAGGTGCGGTGGCTCACACCTGTAATCCCAGCACTTTGGGAGGCTGAGGCAGGTGGATCAACTGAGGTCAGGAATTCAAGACCAGCCTGGCCAACATGGCAAAACCCCTCTCTACTAAAAATACAAAAATTAGCCGGGCATGGTGGCACACTCCTATAATCCCAGTTACTCAGGAGGCTGAGGCATGAAAATCGCTTGAACCCGGGAGGTGGAGGTTGCAGTGAGCCAAGATCCCACCACTGCACTCCAGCCTGTGGGACTCTATCTCAAAAACAAAAGCATAATAGTAATTAGTCATTCTTAAACCTCATGGCTTTAAGACAAAAGAAGGACCAAAAGAGTGAGTTGAAAGTATATAAAGACAGCTAACTTCAGAAGATGTCTCATGATCCTTAATTCCCGAGTTAGGCTTTACTCTTGCCTGGATTTGTCCCTAGAATTTGTCTCCATGACTTGTCCCATCTGGCAGTAAATCAAGCCCCATTTATTCTCAGCTGGTGCCTTCCTCCAATATCATTTTCATCATTGTTAGCATATTTTGAGTGAGTACTTCAGACCAGGCTCTGTTGAATTTTATGTGCATTGTGTCATTTAATCATATCCACCATAGGAGCCTGGTATTGAAACCCCCTTTGCAAAAATCATAACTGAGAAAATTACGTACAGTGAAAGATCTGAGCTAAACATCTCCATTTTGCTTCCAACCTCCAAGCTGTCCTTGTCCATTCCTAGGTGTAGGCTGAACTAACTTTGGAAGGAACTTATAGTTTAGCTTTGAGACAAAGACAATAACAGCCCTTTCCCCAGAAAAACCCCCTTTTTGCTTAGGGACTAGACTGTCTTTGCAGACTAAAAATTGGTCACAAGATTAGAAATTATGGTTTAGAAATCATGCAGCTGGAGGCTGCAACATTCTAAACTTCCCCAAATTGCTCTTGGGGATAACATCACTATTGTAAAACCTAAGACCTGTGCTTGAGATATTTTGCAGACCCGTCACTCAGTGGATCAGCTGGCACCACCCAGGATGATAAACTAGCTCACCTGGACTTGTGGCCCCCACCCAAGAACTGACTCAGCCCAAGAGGACAGCTTAGATTCCCTATGATTTCATGTCTGACCTGACCAATCAGCACTCTTGACTCACTGGTCCCCTACCCACCAAATTATCCTTAAAGGCTCCAATCCCCAAATTTTCAGGGAGACCAATATGAGTAATAATGAGTAATAATAAAACTCTGGTCTCATGCACAGCCAGCTCTGCGTGAATTACTTTCTCTATTGCAATTCCCCTGTCTAATAAATCCGCTGTCTAGGCAGCAGGCAAGGTGAAACCATTGGGCAGTTACAGTATTATCTCCATTTGACAGTTGAGAAAACTGAAGCCAAGGGAACTGATTCACCTCCCTGATTTCCAGAGTTGGGAACGTCAGGGCTGGGACTGGACTCGTGCATCCACATGGACCACCCAGAACAACAGTTTAGAAAATATTCTTCTTTTGCACTTTCCCAGCTTCTTCCTCAGGGATCCAGATTTTTCCGACTAAGACACTCATTTTCCTATGAAACTTATTCAGTACACATGAGAGATCTCTACACCAAGTCCTGCGTGATTTAAGTATTCTTTAAAGCAAAAACTGTTTCTCCAAACTCGTAATGCTGCTGACACCAAACGTGTGGGTATTCCACACTGAGCAATTCTCCAATCCTCTGCAGACTCCAACCGAGTGTCCCATAATTTAGTTTAATTCTGACTAACCACCTCGAATTAGTGCAGACCCCACAGGTTGAGGACTTAGTCCTATAAGACTGCACCATAGCTGCAAATGCCTACGGCAAGTAGTGGGTTCCTGGAGTACTCACGGTTTTGTCCCACCTTGCTACAAATCAGGGGTTCCTACTGATATAGGTAGGCTAGGGGAGTTCCCCAAATGCCAGTGGGATCTCGATCCCAGTTGGTGTCCAGGCTTGTGACACTGTCACAAGATGGAATTCAAGGATGAGTCAGAAAAAAGTGAAAGTGCAGATGTTTATTGCAAAGAACAGTACCTCTCAAGAGGGGAGTGTGGGCATACACAAGGGAGTGAGTGCTACAACAGGATTTGGGTCTTCTATCTTTATGGATTTAACCAGGGCCTGGAATATTCATGAAGATTCCTGGAAAAAGGTGGAGATTTCTTGGAACTGAGTTGCCACCCATTTTTACACCAAATATGGGTATTCCTGGAACTGACATGCACTGGTGGATGTGTGACTTAGGATGTTAATGAGCAGATAGTGAGATCTAAGGTGAAACCTAGGTCAAATCCAGTACTATGTTGGGTCCAGTCTTAGCCAACTTGATCCACACCCTGGTTTTTCAGGGTCTTAACAGCCCCAAACTTATACAGCTATTTCAACAGTTTTTTTGCTGGTCATGTGAAACTGCTGCCTGCAAGTGTCTATTCTCCTGCGACCACCTTGCTTCATTCCTGTCTCACCATAACCACACCTCCTCCGTTTAGATAATTTGCTGTGACAGCTCACAGAACTCAGGGAATCACTTCACCTACTCATCGCTAGTTTATCAAAGGATACAGATGAACAGCCAGATGAGAGGTGCATACAGCAAGGTCTGGAAGGGTCCTAAGCACAGGAGCTCTGTCCCTGTAAGTAGGGTACGTCACCTTCCTGTCTTGTGTTCACCAACTTACAAGCTCAAGAACTCCTTCATTTAGACTTTTTACTGCAGTTCCACTACATTAGTGTGATAGATCACTGGCCATGAGTTTACTTAATCTCCCCAGAGGATGGGGCTGAAAGTTATGACCCTCTAACCACAGGGTCAATTTATTTATTTTATTTACTTTTATTTTATTTATTTTAGATGGAGTCTCACTGTCACCCAGGCTGGAGTGCAATGGCACCATCTCTGCTCACCGCAACCTCCACCCCCCGGGTTCAAGTGATTCTCCTGTCTCAGCCTCCTGAGTAGCTGGGACTACAGGCACGTGCCACCACGCCTGGCTAATTTTTGTATTTTTAGTAGAGACAGGGTTTCACCTTGTTGGCCAGGCTGGTCTAGAACTCCTGACCTCAAGTGATTCGCCCACCTCAGCCTCCCAAAGTGCTGGGATTACAGGTGTGAGCCACCGCGCCCGGCCTCACAGAGTCTATTTCTTTGGCAACCAGGGCTCACCCTCCAAGAGTCAGCTAATTAGCATAACTTAGATGTGGTTGAAAAGGGCTTATTATGAACAACAAAAGAGACGCTCCTATCACCCCTCCTACTCAGAGAGTTACAAGGGTTTTAGAAACTCAGCCAGGAGCCAAGGGCAGAAACCAAATACATTTCCTATTATGTCACATTTTAAATCAATATGAAATAGTGGACCCAGGCAATTTAGTGTTTGGTGTAAACTTGGATCACACATTAGCTAAGATCACTCACTTACACCTACAAATACACTAAAGGATAATAGAAAAGAAATGATTTGTAGCACCAAAGAGGAGGGAATAATTTGTTATACTTTAAGGGAATCAAGGCAAAGCAGCTGAGGTTTAAGCTGAATCTTAAGATCTTTCTTGATATACATATACATATATATATTCCTTAAAGCAGGGGCCTGAAACAGGTCCTTGACCTATTAGGAACCCAGCTGCACAGCAGGAGGTGAGCCGCAGGCAAGCAAAGTTTCATCTGTATTTATAGCCACTTCCCATTGCTCACATTGCCACCTGAGCTCCACCTCCTGTCAGATAAGCAGCTGCATTAGATTCTCATAGGAGCGTGAACCCTATTGTGAGATATGCATGTAAGGGATCTAGGTTGTGTGCCCCTTATGAGAATCTAATGCCTGATGATCTGTCACTGTCTCCCATCACCCCCAGATGGGATCATCTAGTTGCAGAAAAACAAGCTCAGGGCTCCCAGTGACTCTACATTATGGCAAGTTGTATTATATTACAGTGTATTAATAATAAAGTGCACAATAAATGCAATGTGCTTGAATCATCCTAAAACTATTCCCCTCCCCCATCTTCACTCCAGTTCATGGAAAAACTGTCTTCCATGAAAACCATCCCTGGTGCCAAAAAGGCTGGGGACCACTGCCTTAAGGGATACCAAATCTATTCTGTAGTCTAACTTCCAAGCCCCAGAATTAAAAGATACAGAAATTATTAATCTGTTAATAAGAGTTTGGGGGAAAAAACCCACAAAATTATGTGACTATTCTAAACTACAAAAGTCTACAAATTAAAATGTCATTGTAAAATAGGGCCTCATTTCATCAATTTGTTTTAGATCTGTGACTTCAATGCTTTGAAGTCAGAGATGTGGTCTGTGGCAATGACTGGATCAGAAAGAATAGGAAACAGGCCAGGCACAGTGGCCCATGCCTGTAATTCCAGCATTTTGGGAAGCCAAGTTGGGTGAATCACCTGAGGTCAAGAGTTCAAGACCAGCCCAGCCAACATGGTGAAACCATGGGCGTGGTGGTGGGCACCAGTAATCCCAGCTACTTGGGAGGCTGAAGCAGAAGAATCGGTTGAAACTGTGAGGCGGAGGTTGCAGTGACCCAAGATCATGCCATGCACTCCAGCCTTGACTACAAGGTGAAACTCTGCCTTGAGAGACAAAGAGAGACAGACACACACAGACAGAGACAGACACACACAGACAGAGACAGACACACAGAGACAGACAGAGAGAGAGAGATCAAGCAAGAAACATTCTCAAGTATAAGGCATTTCAGAGCAAAGAACTCTGCCATAATGAAATTAGAAAAGTAGGTAATTAAGTCTCCACACACAACTGTCGTATTTGCATTAATGAATTCTTCAGTGTTTATAAAAGTTCTCCCCCAGCTGTCCTCAGTTTGTCATAGCTCTAGTGAGAAGAAAATAATCACTGCAGTCTTGAAAACACAGAATTCTCAAGCTAGTTGGAACGTTATTTTTAGTCTAGTTTAATGCCATTCTCATACATGACGAAGGACACGAAGGTCCAATGAAGTTAAATGACAAGACAAAATGTCAAAGCCATATAGTGGCTGAGCCAGGACTGCAACTGGTATCTTCCAGGTCCTAATTCACTGCCCTTTCAGCCCCACCTTGGTTTTTTCCAACACCCTTTGACCTCTTATAGTTCAGTACAGGCAGGTGAAACCACGTCATTCCCTCCTTCCCCAAGAGGTCATTTAAGCACGTGAGTCAGGAGATCATAGGAAAACATAATTCTGTTTTCACGATGAGTCCATTTTCTTCACTTTTATATTGCTACTTAATAGTACATTCTTCATCAAAAAACATGTCTCTTTCAAAATGATCTCCGCTTGCAGAAACCCCAAGACCTTTCTAGTGGGTTTCCATAGAAGCAGTTTCTGAAAACAAGAAAATATGACTCAGTTTTGGCTATAGGGCTACATGTGTCCTCTGACTTCTTGCTGGGGCAGTTGGCCTTTCAGGGTCTATTGTAAATCCTTTTCTGGGATCTCAGGTGTGCGTTCAGCTTGCTCCTACTTTTTCATATCTGGGTCCTTCAGAATGAAATTATACGGGGTACCCTTAGAAAAGATTTGAGACTCCTTTTGTCTCCCCAGCAATGCAGAAATCATGCGAGCTCTCTCATTAGCCTTACGTTGTTTTGCTGAATTTATAGGCAGAAGTTAACTGAATTTTATATGGTTACCTTTCCCCACTTAAAGAAACCTCTCACTAGCTAAGACTTAGTGGTTCCAAAGGGTGTAGACTGGCTTCATTGAGTATTTCTGGGTACCCGTGCTTCCTCTAAAGTCCCTGAAACAGCAAGTTGCTTGTTAGAAAGGCAAAGCCCTGGACCCTACCAAGTCAAAATTTGCATTTTTTCATGCTTCTCAGGTGGTTCTAATGCACTCTGAAATTTTGAGAACCTCTGTCACAAAGATAGCAAGTGGAAAATCGGGGTAAATTCTACCTGGGTAAGATGCTCTAAAACCTTGCTACTCAATGTGTGATTTACAAACCAGCTTCAGCATCACCTGGAAGCTTGTTAGAAATTCAGACTTTCCACCCCCCACACCAAACCTACTGAATTTAAAAATCTGCATTTTAATAAGATCCCCAGGTGATTATTTACACAATGAAAATTGAGACACATAGTTCTAACAGACTTTCTCCTGAGAAGTTAGGAAACGAAGGCCAAATTCATTTCTCTTGCTTGAATCGCTTGGGTAATTACTACTCTCTTCCCTTGCCTTTTATAAGATAGTTAGAGCTTTAGGCAAAAGCCATCTTTGATAGGATTTTAAAAGATGCCAGGTTCCCCAGGGCTGCCTGAGGAATTCTTATATTCAGGCAAATTCTCAGAGCACTGCTGACAAAGACAACAGCCTCCAGGCATTGCAGACAGCTGCTCAGGGAAAGAGAGCTTGCCTGGGGAAAGGCCAACCAGCCGCCTCCTTGCCTGAAATCCTTGAGTCTGGCTGAAGGTTGATGAGATAGAGCCTGACTCTAGTTTATTTTCCCATTTAATTCACTGAAAAACTTGAAACTCTAAGTATTAATCCCAATGAAGAGAGTCATAAGTGTTTCTTATTGGCAAACATAGCTTTTCCAGACTGGACCCTCCTCCTGTAAAGTTCCCATTTCACTTTATTATCCAATTAGCCAACTGAGTGAACTCTGTTTGCTTCCAAATCCACCTATTTTCTATGAAAATAACTGGTCGAAATTACTGGTCTTCAGGTCAGAAATCCTTTCTCATTTGTTGGTTTTATTGTGAGGCCTTCTTGAGCAAATCATTTAACCATTCTGGGTCTTGTTTGTTTATAAAATGGGGATAATGATGGCTAACACAAACTGTTTAGCATCAGATCTTATTTATTTTCGTTTTAGGATAAGGGGAAGGTCTTTTTAAGCATACTTTGAAAGCTTTAAGTCATCTTACAGATGTAATTTTTTATGCTAAATTGATAAGCATTAAGTCATAGCTAACAGATTTCTATTCTTCACATGTTCACAGATTACCTGTTTTTCTCCTTCTGTGGTCCACCAATAGTAATATCGAATTGAGATCTAATGCTAATACCTATGGTGCCCTTCCAGACACCACCTTCGCACACTCAATTTGCCATCCTTTATCTTTTTTTATCTCCCAGCCAGGCTTCTGTAATGCAACACCACTTCTGCCAATGTGGTCACTGACAGTACATTTTGCAAATGAGATCCTTTGGCATGCTAGATCTGATATTTCCCTGAAGTCTAGACACATTCCAGTGTGCCTACTCCATTATTTATGCATAGGTCTGCCATTTAGTTACCCAAGCTCTTTATGATAAAAGCTTGCCTTCCCATCCTGTTTAGATGGTATAGATTAACAAATTAGAGAAATTCCTGACACTGGCTGACACCTGGCATAGTGGTTTACATTTTGTACTAGACTATAACAGGCAAGATCTCATTTTGACTTTTGTGAACAAACCTCATGAGCTCTACAGGGTAGGGACACTTGAATCCATTATCTAAACCTCAAAACAACTTATCCCAAAGTCACTAGCTAATAAATGGCAGATGTGAATCAACCCCAAATCTTCAAGCTCTGACCATGATTTCTGGATATCTGACAGCATGAATAAGGGCCAGGGTGAACTGCAGAACAGAAAGTGAGGTAGAAACCAGAACCCCCACTCCTCCAGGACTAAGTCTCACACAAATGCATGCACATACCCATACCCTCCTCTGGGTTCCCAGAACACTACTTTTATATTTTCACTTTTGTACTTATTACATTTTATGTGTTGCTTAGTCCATTTATATTGTTATAACAAAATACCTGTGACTGGGTAATTCATGTTGGGAATAACGTTCAAAATCCTAAGGAAATTGAACACTCAAAGGATTCTTAGCAAAGCAATTTTACTTTTGTGCAGAGGGGTGCTTCTCCTTGGCCAATCACCATGGGAGCACACCTGAACAAAGGGGCACGAGAGCCTTTACTCCCAATGCAAGTCCTGCCCCTGTACCCTTTCCCCATTGGCCGGAGTCTGGCCGTACAATCTAAACCAATCCCGGTTGGCTAAACATTTGAACTTTTTTTAGATAAGGTGGTCACGTAAGGGAGAGAGGGGAAAAGGGAAAGGGTGTCTGCAATGAGCTAGAGAGCTAGTCTTCTTTCCAAATAAGGAAAGGAATGTGAGCTGGTACTGGTAACGCCTGGTACTGTGGCGTGTCTGGGCATGTAACAAAGGCAGAAAGGAAGAAAAAGAGAAAAAGAAAAAAGCCATTGGGGGAGTACTATGAATTAAAGAATAAAGGACTGATCAGGCTATTTGAAGAGAAACCTCATTATGTCCCACATTCATAAAGAAAAAAATGTATTTTCTCACAGTTCTGAAGGCTGAGAAGTCCAAGATACCAGAAGGCTCATTGTCCAGTGAAGGTTGCTCCGCTTCCAAGAGGGCGCCTTGTTGCTGCCGCAGCCTCACGTGTAGAAAGACAAGAGGGCAAGAGCTAACTGAACGTGGTGTGAAGCCTCTTTTATAATGGCCTTAATCCCTCTTTGAAGGAAGAAGCTCGCAGTACCTAATCACCTCTCAAATGCCCCACCTTTTACTATTACCACATTGGCAACACCTGATTTTGGAGGCAACTCATTCAAACCATAGCATGTGTCTTTACTGGTTTCTGAGCTGCTGGAGAGAAGATAATACAGCTTTTTTTATATTTGTAGCTTCAGAACTGAACACACTATCTGGCACTTAGTTTCACGCTGTAAGTATTCGTTGGATTAATTTCAAGAGTTCATGTGTATGCACTGAAAAAAAAAACAACAACAAAAACACTGTGTGTTCAATGTGCTCTAACGTATGAGGCCTGTTTTAGTTTTCAGGCTGCTAGAACAAGACTTCATAGACTGAGCGCCTTAAACAACAGAAATTTACGTCTCATTCCTGGAGTGTAGGAAGCCTGAGATCAGGATGCCAGCATGGTCAGGCTCCAATGAGAATCCTTTTCCTGGTTTTCTCACACGGTGGATAGAAACAACTGCTCTCATATCTCTTCTTATATGGGAAAAAAATCCCATTAAGAAAGCTTCACCCTCATGACCTAATTACCTTCCAAAGGCCTCATCTCCAAATATTATCACAGTGGGTATGAGGGTTTCAACGTATGAACTGGCAGGGAACACAAACATTTAGTCTATACCACAGCCCAATTTAGAAAATCTATCTAAACCCATACAGCCCATTGTCAAGTTAGACCTGTAGCTTTAAAATTAAACACCACCCCAGTCATTAGATAAGTCATTAAATAAGACTAACTAATTATCTAAATAATTAGATAAATCATTAAATAAGCACTGCTTATTTAGACATTATAGCATAGAGGCTAGGAGCACAGATGAACCCAGGCTACCTGGGTTTGGACTGGCTCCCCTAGCTGTGAGTCCTTGAATAAGTTACCTTGCTTCTCAGTACCTCGGTTACCACATTTGTAAAATGAGGGGAAGTATTATACTCATCCTTCAGTATCTGCAGGGCATTAGCCCCAGGACCTCCAGAGGATACCAAAATCCATGGATGCTCAAGTCTCTGATATAAAATGGCATACTATTTGCATATAACCTATCCACATCCTCCTGTATACTTCAATCCATCTCTAGATAACCTACAATATTTAATACAATGGAAATGCTATGTAAATAGTTGTTATGCTGTGTTTTTAAAATTTATATTATTTTAAAATTGTTGTATTGTTATTTTCTACTGCTTTTTTTCTTTCAAATATTTTTCATCCTCATTTGGTTGAATCCACAGATGTGGAGTCCATGGAGGTGGAGAGCTGACAGCATTTCTTGGGGTTGGGAGGATTAAGTGAATTCATATTTGTAGGGCACGTAAGCATACTAATAAGTGTTAATCTTACTGTTATCATTAGAACCATCATTTCCCATTTCATTTGATTAGCACCAACAACTTCCAAAACTTCTAATAATTTTCCAAACACTCTTAATGTTATAGGTCAGATAATACCAAGTTTTATCTCTGTTCTTATTCCAGGGTCATCAAATGATGTCAAATCATCACATAACTTCACTCAACCTATCCAAATATTATACATGTGTTTATTTTGTACCTACTGTTTACATGACACTATTCTCTAGAATTACACTGTCCAATACAACGTGTGGCCACATAAATTTACATTTAAATTAATGAAAAAATAAGTAAAATAAACAATTCAGTTCTTCAGGTGCACTGGCCACATTTCAAGCACCGATTCACTGCCTCGCTATTGGCTGCCATATTGGACAGTATAGATAAAGAAAATTTTCTCATTGGTGAAAAGTTCTGCTGGACAGAGCTAACTGCAAATACAGAGACAGCAGTACACCTTCATGAAGCTGGCATTCTACTAGAGAAGATAAATATTAAACACATAAATACATAATAACTACAAATTAATTATCTTTATGAAGAAACAGATTATATTCAGTTACTAAAACATACCGTTAGAAAAATTAATTTTTCTATATAATTCCTAAACTGCTACATAATTAATATACTAAACTTATAACTGTTTTACTAATTACAAAAGTAAAATATGTTTATTGTAGAAAATTTAGAAGATACAAAAAGTACAAAAAGGAAAATCAAAGTACACATAATATTGTTTTACAGACGATCCATAGTGCATGTATTCTGAATTTTTTCTTCATTATCTGTACTTTAAACATTTTACCATGTCAATCTTCAAAATATGATTTTCAGTGTCTACATAATAGAACAGTTTGTGAATTTATCACTATTTATCTTCTCACTGATTCACTGGAATTTAGGTTGTTTTAAACATTTTTATTCTAACATCTAAAAAAATTCATATATATAATTCTTTGCCTGCCTTTTTATTTCCTCATGACAAATTCTTAGAAGTACCATTTCTGGGACAAAGTTACTAAACATTTTTAGACTTTTTTTTTTTTTTTTGAGATAGGGCGTGGCTCTGTCGCCCAGGCTAGAGTGCAGTGGCACAATCTCTGCTCACTGCAACCTCCACCTCCCACGCTCAAGGGATTCTCCTGCCTCAGCCTCCTGAGTAGCTGAGATTACAGGTGTGTACCACCGTGCCCGGATAATTTTTGTATTTTTAGTAGAGACGGAGTTTTGCCATGTTGGCCAGGCTGGTCTTAAACTCCTGGCCTCATGTGAGCTGCCCACCTCGGCTTCCCAAAGTGCTGGGATTACAGGCATGAGTCACGGCACCCAGCCCATTTTTAGACTCTTAAGGCATATTAAAAGAAGACTTTCTAAGAATCTTCTGAACTTATTTGCACACTTATTTGTTCACCCTTTGCAAAAGTATATATCTTATTTTCTTTAATTGTGAAAATATTTTATTTAAATTTGGGTTTCTTTGATTAATTGTGAGGATGAACAGCACTTCATATACAGTCATTCCCAGTATTGGTGAGGATTGGTTCCAGAAGACCCCCTCCATACCAAAATCTGCATATACTCAAGTCACACAGCCAGCCTTATGGATACCTTGTGCTTGAGAGTTGGCCCTCAAATATATGGGTTTCCCATACCATGAATACTGTATTTTCAATTTGCGTTTGGCTGAAAAAAATGCACATATAGCACATATAAATAGACCCGCACAGTTCAAACCCCTGTTGTTCAAGGATCAACTGTATTTATTCATCATTTATATTTTATCTCTGAACTATCTCTTTTAGTTTTGTAAACATTTTTCAAGTGCACCTTATTCACTTTATAACTTCTTCTTATTCACTTTATAACTTTCAAAACATTGTTTTTCTAATTACTTCTTTTTTCAACTTTTAGTTTTGATATAATTATACATTCATAGGAAGTTGCAAACAGGGTACAGAGGACACCCCTGAACCCTTCATCCATCCTTCCTCAATGGTTATATTTTACATTGCTGTAGTAAAATATGAAAACAAGAAAGCGACATGGTACAACATATGTTTATAGTTCTATGCTATGTTATCACACGTATAGACCTGTGTTACCTCCATGAGTCTAGCTGCATCACCACATAATCTTCATGCTACTCATTTGTAGTCACCCCCACTGTCCACCCTACCATCTAGAATCCATAATTTCTCCTCAATCACTATAATTTTTCATTTTGAGAATGTTATAGAAATGTATCTTATAGTACATGACCTTCTGAAATAGACTTTTTAAAATATAATGCCCTTCAAATATAATTGATATGTTAGAAATTGTCATTTTTTAATTTTCTGTTTTATCCTTTTTTGTTTCTATTTTAATTTTTTTCCTGCATTTCTATAGGTTACTTGAACTTGTTTTTAGTTTCATTTTGAGTTATCTATAGTGTTTTATGTACATTCCTTTGGACAGCCTTTTTAAAAGTTGCTCTAGGTATTATATCATATACACATCTTCTTACGGTCATTGGCCAACAACATTTTATCAGTTCAAATGAAACCTGAACGCTCTCTTTGAACCCCTTTACACTCTCCCATTTATAATTGCCTTAAAATTTTCCTCTACATGCATTGAGAATGACATCAGACAGTGTTGTTACAATTTTTGCTTCAATCATCAAATATAATTTAGAAAACAAAAGAGTTGAAGAAAAGCCTATTGTATTTTCCTATAGTCTTATTCTTTCCATAGTTATTCTTCCTTTCTGATGTTCCAAGATTTCTTCTTTTATCATTTCCTATCTGTTTACAGAATTTTGTTTAGCCATTATTTTAGGGTAGATCTGTTGGAAACAAATTCTCTTAATTTTCCTTCACGTGAGAATGTCTTGATTGTTCCTTTACTCCTCATAGTTAATTTCACTAGCTATAGAATTCTGGGTTGACAGTTCTTTTCTTTCAGCATTTGAAAAATATTGTGCCCCTTCCTTCTGGCTTTCATATTTCTAATAAAAGCTCTGTCATCTACATGGCTTTCCCCTTTAGGTGTTATTTTTCTCTGGCTGCTTTCAAGGGATTTGTCTTAGTTTTCAGAAATTTTCTTATGATATGTTTTGATATGGATTTCTTTGATTTCATCTTCATGGTTTTTTTCAGCTTCTTGAATCTGTAGGTTTATGTCTTTTGCCAAATTTGGGTAATTTTCAGCTATTATTTATTTCCTCAAGTGCTTTTTCAGGCCCGTTCTATTTCTCCCCTTTCTGAGACTCTGATGACACAAATGTTAGAGCTTTTAACTATAGTCCCACAGGTCTCTGTGGTTGTGTTCATGTCTTTACTCATTCTATTTTCTCTCTGTTGTTCAGATTGGGTAATTTGTATTGTTCTGTATTCAAGTTTAATGATTCATTTCTCTATCCTTTTCATTTTGCTTCTGAGGCCATCCAGTGAGTTTTTTATGTCAATTATTACATTTCCATTTAACTATCCTTTATGTTTTCAACTTCTTTATTGACACTTTCTGTGTTTTCCAAGAGTGTTTATTAATTTTTGTGAAAAGTTTTATCATGACTGCTTTAAAATCTTTCTAACATCTGTGTTATCTCAGTGTTGGCATCTGTTGATTTCTTTTGTCATTCAATTTGAGATTTTCCTGGTTCTTTGTAAAATGAGCAATGTTTTCTTGACACCTAGGAGTTTAGAGCATTATATTATAATACCATGGTTTTTATTTTGTAAATTTTTTATAAGTTCAACTTTTATTTTAGATTTAGGTGGTACACATGCAGGTTTGTTCTGTGGGTATATTGCATGATGCTCAGGTTTTGGATACAAATGATCCTGTTACCCAGGTACTGAGCATAGTACCCAATAGGTAGTTTTTCAACCCTTTCCCCCTCCCTTTCTCCTCCTTCTAGTAGTCCCCAGTGTCTATTGTTCTCATCTATGTCTATGTGTACCCAATGTTTAGCTCCCACTTATAAGTGGGAACGTGATATTTGGTTTTCTGTTTCTGTGTTAACTTCCTTAGGATAATGGCCTCCAGCTGCATCGATGTTGTTGCAAGGGACATGATTTTATTCTTTGTTGTGGTTGTGCAGTATTCCATGATGTATATATACCACATTTTCCTTCTCAGATCCATTGTTGATGGGCACCTAAGTTAATTCTATGCCTTTGCTATTGTAAATAGTGCTGCAGTGAACATGAGTTCATGAGTCTCTTTGGTAGAACAATTTATTTTCTTTGGGATATATACCCAGTAATTGGATTGCTGGGTCAAACGGTTGTTCTGTTTTAAGTTCTTTTGGAAATCTCCACACCATGTTCTATAGTGGCTGGAACTCATACACACTTCCACTTAAAATGTAAAAGCATTCCCTTTTCTCCACAGATACTATGGTTTTTATTTAAACCTTGTATTTCAGCAGGCCTCCTCTGACATCACACCAGCAAGGGAAGGTGGATATCTCCTCACTAGTGCCCAGTGAAGGTTGAAGTCCAGGTTCTCCACTTGGCCTCCACTGACGTTTTAGCAGGGAAGAGGAGACTCATCCCTTCTGTTCCCCAGGTATCCTCCACTGACCCTATGGTAGGGAGTCCTTGCTACTCTTGCCAGATGGTGGTAAAAGTCCTAGCTCCCCTTTTGGCCATCTATGACAACAATGGTAGATAGGGCAGATGAGTGGTGGCTTGCAACCACCACTGCACAGCCACAATGTGGCTACAATTTTCACATGGATAAGAAATTAGTTTGACAAAGATATGCTATATGACAAATGTTATACAAGATGCTGAGAATGAAAGATTAGTTTCACATACTTCTCAAAACTATGAGCTGTGACATACTTCTAAGGTTGCCACCAAACTGTTGGTCCTTGCAAGAGAAACTTGTCCTGCCTGAATGGATAATTTATCTGCAACTTCTTTCTTTTATTTATTTTGGAGACACTAAACTCTGAAGAGAGAGAGAGAGAGACCCATAAATTAATATTTCAAAACACTTGGAGAATTCTAATGCTAAGGAAGCCATTGCAATCAATAATCAGAATAGGAATTTACCCAAGATTAAATTCATTTTATTGAACAGCTTGATAGAAACTTTAAAATAACTACATTATGTATGTTCAAGGAGATAAACAAAGGCATAATTGCCATGTTAAAAAGGATATAATGTCTTGAAACAACAACAAAAAAAGAAATAAAGCAAAATCAGGTGGGTCAACTGATTCCAAGAATCAGTTAGATAATTTGAACATCAAACATACATTAATCATTGAAATTTTAAAAGTACACTAGGAGGGGCAACTTCTAATCTGAATTCTGAGAAAAAACTAATTAGTAAATTGGGAAAATAATACTGAGCTGCTCATACAGAATGCAGTATAGAAACTCAAAAAGAAAAAACATTGAAGAGAAGTTAAGAGAATGGGACAAGATCAAGAAGTCTAAATACCAAATATTTCATAGAAATTACAGAAGCAGAGAATGGAAAAAATGGTAGAAGACTACATTTGAAGAATTAATTGCTAAGAATATTTCAAAATTTATTAAAGTATAAATTTAATTTTTTTTTTAATGATGGAGTCTCACTCTGTTGCCTAGGCTGGAGTATGGTGGCATGATCATGGCTCACTGTAGCCTCAAACTCCTGGGCTCAAGTAATCCTCCTGCCTCAGCCTCCAGAGTAGCTGGGACTACAGGCATGCACCGCTATGCCCAGCTAATTTTTCTTTTTTTTTTAGAGATGGGGTCTCACTATGTTGCCCAAGCTGGTCTCAAACTCCTAGCCTCAAGTTGTGCTCCTGCCTCAGCCTCCTGAGTAGCTGGGATTACAGATATGAGCTACTACACCCTGCTAAAACATGAATTTTAGATCACAAATTTGCTTCAAGAACCAAGCAAGAAATAAAAATAAATTAAAATAAAATAAACCCTCACGTGGTCACATAACGAAAATGTATTAAAATGCATCAAGAATAAAGAGAAAAATCACAAAAGCTAGCAAAGGAAAAGAAAAACATTGATAGATAAATTTCTCACAGATAACAAAGGCCAGAAGACAATGGAGTGGTATCTTGCAAGTGTTGCATGAAAATAATAGTCAATCTAGAATCTTTTACCTAACCATAATATTATTTAATCTTTAAAGCAAAATCTTATGCAAAGAGTAAAACACTACATAATAAATGCTTACTAAAAGAAATCTTAAATAATGTTTTAAAAGACATAACAGTGACCACACATTTTTTTAAAATTGTACGTAGTTTTGAGCAGGTAGCACATTATGTTAATTATGTCTGGCCTAAAACTCTCCTTACATGTTTAAGGTCAGCCTAAAGGTTTCTCCATACATAACGAACTCTAACCCAACCTGATGTGTAAACAGACTGTAATCTACTCTTGAAAAGAGTAGCTGAGCTCAGCCTATCACAGCAGCTGAACTTCAGCCAACCACAGGCAGCCAACTGTTTAAACCAGGTTCACATAAGGCAAATACCTAGCTGTAACCAATCCAGCTGTTTCTGTACCTCACTTCCATTTTCTTTATGTTTTTGTCCATAAACACTATCCGACCATGTGGCAGCCCTGGAATCACTCTGAACCGATTCTGGTTCTGAGGGCTACCCAATTTATGAATCATTCTTTGCTCAGTTAAACTTGTTAACTTTGTCTAAAGTTTTCTTTTAACACATTCATATGGTGACAAATGCTAAAAGCTTACAGGGTATACCATTAGTAGTCTCACTCTCACCACTATACATCTGGTTCTGCTTCCCAAGACATCAGCGTTTCCAGTTTCTTTATCTTTCCAAGTGTAGATATTTCATACATAAGATTTCATACATATGCAGATTAAGTATCCCTTATCTGAAATGCTTGGGGCCAGAAATGTTTAGAATTTCAGATTTTTTTGAATTTTAGAATATTTACCTGTAGATAAAATGAGATATCTTGGGGATGGGATGCAAGTCTAAACACAAAATTCATTTATGTTTCATATATACTTTATATACCTAGGCTGAAAGTAATTTTATACAATATATTTAATAATTTTGTGCATGAAACAAAATTTTGATGGTAATTTTACTGAGACCCATGATATAAGGTCAAATGTAAAATTTTTCGCTTGTGTCATCATGTCAGTGCTCAAAAAGTTTCAAATTTTGGAGGATTTCAAATTTTGGATTTTTGAATTAGAGATGCTTTACTTGTATTTGAATACATAGAGATATTTTGTGCAAATGATAGCATACTATATGTTCTTTTCCACACTTTGCTTTTTCACTTAAATATATGACATGAGAAAGAGAGGAAGTAATATTCACACCAAATTTTTCTTGCAATTATTTCTACATATAGTAGAGACTGCAAAATTGGAAGCTACTCTACCTAACCTAAATGATCTTGAAAATTACTTCTACTCCTGCCTATTTCTCAACTAACTGTTTTTTACAAAGAGCTTTTTATGTTCAAAAACTTTTGTCCACAGGTAAATACTAATTATTAGATGATGTCATAATTATAGGTAATCACAGTTTATCTATTTTATATAGTCATTTTAAAAACAACAACAGAAATCTCCCTTTGACACTATTACCAAGATAATAGAATAATATCTAGTGGTTAATAATATCTAGAGGTTAAAGTGGTAAAGAAATCCTGAAATATTTGAAGGAGAGAGCTTTAATTTTTTTGAAACAAGAGTTGGAAAACAATATTATCTTCCACTATACAAGTAAACTGGCTTTGCTTCAAAAATGGATATTATTCCTGTCTGTCCCCTTAGTGTTATTGTAACAGAATACCTGAGACTGCATCATTTACAAAGATACAATGTTTATTTAGCTCATGGTTCAGCAGGCTGGGAACTTCAAGAACAAACACCACATCTGGCCAGCTTCTGGTGAGGGCCACATGCTAGGTCAAAACACGGAAAAGTGGAGAAGCAAGTGGGCATGTACAGAGATCACATGGTGAGAGAGGAAGTGAGAGAGATTCTAGCCATCCAAACTCACTTTTTTAAAAAAGAGATGAGGGTCTCACTATGTTGCCCAGGCTAGAGTGCAGTAGCTACCCACAGGCACGATCACATCACACTACGTCTTCTTACTCCTGAGCTCAAAAGATCCTCCCACTTCAGCCTCCCAGATAGCTTGGACTACAGGTGTATGCCACTGCACTGGGCTCCAAACTCACTTTTGTAACAACCCACTGTCACAGTAGCTAATCTAGTCCTGTGAGAATAACTCATTCACATCCATGGGAGGACACTAATCTATTCATGAGGAATCCACCTGCATGACCCAAACACCTCCCATGAGGCCCTACTTCCCAATACCACCACATTGGGGATCAAAGTTTTAGAGGGGACACACTCAAACCATAGCAATTCCTTTTTTGGAAAAATTTTAAAAATCTAGAAATTCATTGCAGGCAATTTCATAACAAATTGGTTTGTTGAAGCATCTCTGCGTTGGTTTTATTTTATTTTTTGAAGTTTTCTCCTTTTCTTTTTCTGCCTCTCCAGAATGTCCAGGGGCCAATTTAACATATGATGCACATTACTCGCCTTAGCTGAAGATTTCTAGTCCATTTTATAAAGAATTCTTGTAATAACCCAGAAGACTTGAAAACTCTAATGTCAGTAAATCTAATTTCATTGTTTTGACACTAATTTAATCTTTTCTCTTGGCTGCAAGTGTCTATAGAGCCTTCAGAACAAAGGGTTTTTAACATTGCTTTATTCTTGGTGGTAAAACTTTGGAGAACAAGCCTATTGAGGATATTATCTGCCAACAGTAAGCCACAATCTTCCTTAATAAGTTATATCCAGAGACTGAGTTGGCCAAGGAGATCCTGGAGAATTTGGAGTATACCTTTGTTAAAGGTATACATTTCCCCACTGAACAGACCAATATCAAGTTCCAAAATTGAGTCAGTAATAAAAAACCTACCAATCAAAAAAAAGAAACTACCCAGACCAAATGGATTCATAATAGAATTCTGCCAGACGTACAAAGAAAAGCTGATACCAAGACTGCTGAAACTATTTTGAAAAATCAAGAAGGAGAGATTCCTCTCTAACTCATTCTATGAAGCCAGCATCACCCTGATACCAAAACCTGGCAAATACACAACAAAAAAGGAAACTACAGCCAATATCCCTGATGAACATAGATGCAGAAATTCTCAACAAAATGCTAGCAAACTGAATTCAACACCACATCAAAAAGTTAATTTAACATGATCAAGTAGGCGTCATTTCTGGGATACAAAGTTGGTTCTATATATTCAAATAAATAAATGGGATTCACCACAAAAACAGAATTAAAACAAAAACCATATGAGCATCTCCATAGATGCAGAAAAGGTTTTTGATACAATCCAACATCTCTTGGTGATTAAAAAACCTCAAGAAACTAGGCATCAAAGGAGCAAACTTCAAAATAGTAAGAGCCATCTATGACAACCTCATAGACAACATCATACTAAACAGACAAAAATGGAAAACCTTCTCTTTGAGAACCAAAGCTAGAGAAGGATACCCACTCTTACCACTTCTATTCAACATAGTACTGGAAGTGCTAGCCAAAGCAATCAGGCAAGAGAAAGAAATACAAGGCATCCAAATAGGAAAAGAAGTCGAACTATCTCTCTTCACAGATGATATGATTCTATACCTAGCAAACCCTGAAGACTCTGCTAAAAGGCTCCTGGAACTAATAAATGACTTCAGTAAAGTTTCAGGATACAAAATCACTGTACAAAAATCAGTAGCATTTCTATACACCAATAACACTCAAGCTGAAAGAGAAATCAAAAATGCAATCCCATTTACAATAGCCACACATGCAAAAAAATTAAAAATCATAGGGATATATCTAAATAAGTAGGTCAAAGCACTCACAACGAGAACTACAAAACACTGCTAAAAAAATTTACAGATGTCACAAACAAATGGGAAAAAATTCCATGCTCATGGATTGGAAGAATCAATATTATTAAAATGGCCATACTTTCCAAAGCACTCTACAGATTGATCACTATTCCTATCAGACTACTAATGTCATTTTTTACAGAATGGGAAAGAAACTATTCTAAAAGTCATATGGAACCAAAAAAGGGTCCAAATAGCCAAAGCAATCCTAAGTAAAAAGAATAAAGCTGAAGACATCATATTACCTGACTTCAAAACTACATTAGAAGGCTACAGTAACCAAATAGCATGGCACTTGTACAAAAACAAACACATAAACTGATGAAACAAAATAGAGAACTTAGAAATAAAGCTGCACACCTACAACTATCTGATCTTTGACAAAATTGACAAATATAAACAATGGAGAAAGCTCTCCCTATTCAATAAATGGTGCTGGGATAGCTGCCTAGTCATGTGCAGAAGAATGAAATTGGACCCCTACCTTTCACCAAACACAAAAATTAACTCAAGATGGGATTAAGCCTACAATTGATCTTTGACTAATAGGAGTTTTAAGTATGTTAAAAATCTATACTGGACAGTGACAAGAAATTACCAGAGAAAGAGAAGCTTATGAGCTCGCCAAACAAGGATTTCAGTGTAGATTTTGTCTCTCTCAGATGAACTTAAAGGAACAAATGACAGTTAAAGTTTGAATGGAAGAGCCTGCCATTGTTCCACATCTCGTTGTTGCTGTTTACATTCCTTTGTGGAGCCTACCTCTTCCTAAGTTTTCTAGCAAGTATGTGTTGAACACTTCTGTTTTATGGTTAAGACAGAATCAGAGGCCATGTCAGACAACTGACAACTGTCTGTTTTTTTCTGTCTTTCTCCATGACTCTTATCTACTGCTTCATCTTGATTTATAACAAAACCTGAAAAACCTACAAAAATAAGTTTATCTAGAAAAATATGGAAAACATTGCTGTTATTTTTGGTGAAGAAAATCAATTTTGTATAGTTTATTTCAATCTAAATAAGATGTGAATTTTGTTTTAAAAAAAGATGAGATTAAAGATTTCAACGTAAGACCTCAAACTATAAGAATCCTAAAAAAAAAAATCTAGAGAACCACCATTCTGGACATGGGCCTTGGGAAATAATTTATGATTAGGTCCTCAAAAGCAATTACAACAAAAACAAAAATTGATAGGTGGGACATAATTAAACTAAAGAGTTTCTGCACAGCAAAATAAACTATCATTAGAGTAAAAAGACAACCTACAGAATGGGAGAAAATGTTCGTAAGCTATGCATCTGACAAAGGTCTAATATGCAGAATCTATAAGGAACTTAAACAATTGAATGAGCAAAAACACATAACCGTATTAAAAAGTGGGCCAAAGACATGAAACATTTCTCAAAAGAAAACACAGAGGCAGCCAACAACATATGAAAAAAATCCTACACGTGATTAATCATCAGAGAAATGCAAATCAAAACCACAATGAGATTATCATCTCATACCAGTCAGAATGGCTATTATTAAAAAGTCAAAAAACAACAGATGTTGGTGAGCCTATGGAGAAAAGGGAACAATTATACACTGTTGGGGGGAATGTAAATTAGTTCAGCCACTGTGGAGTGCAGTTTGGAGAGTTCTCATAACACTTAAACAGAACTACCATTTGACCCAGCAATCCTGTTACTAAGTATATATCCAAAAAAAAAAAACAAATCCTTCTACAAAAAATCACATACATTTGTATGTCCATTGCAGCACTATTCACAAGAGCAAAGACATGAAATCAACCTAGGTGCCCATCAATGATGGATTAGATAAAATATGGTACATATGTACCATGGAATACTACAGTGCTATGCAAAAGAATGAGATAATGTACCTTGCAGCAACACAATGCAGTTGGAGGCCATTATCCTAAGTGAATTAACACAGGAACAGAAAACCATATACCACATATCTTACTTATAACTGGGAGCTAAACTTTGGATACTCGTGGACGTAAGGATGACAACAACAGAAACTGGGGACTACTATTTGGAGAAGGGGACAGGAGCACAAAGGTTGAAAAACTGACTATTTGGTACTATGATCAGTATCTAAGTGATGGGATCATTTGTACCCCAAACCTCAGCATCATGCAATATACCTAGGTGATGTATTCTTGAATCTAAAATAAAAGTTGGAAATAATTAATCAATTAATTAAAATTAATTTTTTAAAAAGCAAGTCAGGAGACCAAAAAAAAAGATATGTTTCCTCTATTGTTTGCCCAAAATAATGTCTGAAATGAAAAACAAAAAGACAAAAAAAACAAAAAAAAACAAAAAAAAGTTACCTGTAACTATCAGTGGCAGGCCTGAAGGAAGCAACATCAAATCAATAATGATTTTTGACACCTAAATGGTCTCCAACCACCTGGAGATGGCAAATTGCTTTAACCTCTCATGCAGTGGCTCTCTAGAGTGCTGTGTTGAAAATGATCCTGAAGCTGCATGCATGCTGCATGGAAAAGTGTGTGATTATTCATAGGCAATGTCTGCCAGGAACAAAGAGAGAGGAATAGTAGCTTATATGTCATTAAGTTACTACTCCTGTGCTAGGGGTTCAGTTTTAGCAACAACTACTAAAGACACTTATTATGCTGGAAACTTTAGTTCTGGAAACATAATGTTTAGTAGCTCCAAATAAATATATACCAATCAGAAGAAAGCAGGAAATTTGCTCATTTGAATGGATAGGTGTGTATAGGGTAACATCCCTGTAATGCTGGTTTTTTAAAATGAATATTGTTGTTCATAATTAATGCTTGATAAATTAAAGAATGAGCTGAATGAGTACAAATAAACTCATAATACCAGAGTGCATGTGGCAGGCTACTGACTGACCTCCAAAGTCTGTTTCCCCTTCTATAATAACAGAATTTTAGCTAGGCAAGAAAACACTCAACTATGCTTTTCACAACATCCCTTGTGACTAGTTGTGGTAATGACTAATTCTATTTCTTTCCAGTGGAATGTGAATGAAAATGATATGTGTAAATTTTATCTTACTTGCTTCAAAGAGAATAACTTGTCCTCTACTTATCTTTCCCTTTACATGGGCTGGAATGTCAAATATGGCAGTGACTTTGCTTCAAATCTGCAATCAAGAGCAACATCCCAGAAGGTGTTAATTCATTTAATTATTTAATTAGTTAATATAAATGAGACAGGCCTATGGCCCTGAATGAATGCACAGAGCAGAGCTGCTCTGGCAGCTTGGACCATTCACCTCTGGACTATTATTTTAGATAAAAATAAACTTTTACCTTGTTTAAGCATCTATATCTTTGGGTATCTTTTTATTCCAGCATCTATATCTTTGAGTATCTTTTTATTCCAGCAGCTTTCACCCAAAGCCTAACTAGAGTAGTAATCAACAGGCAGTAGTATGTGTAAGCAAAGAGTCAGGATGATGGTGACAGAGAAGTCTAGTGTATCAGTCCGTTCTCACCCAGCTATAAAGAAATACCTGAGACTGGGTAATTTATAAAGGAAACGGGTTTAATTGACTTACAGTTTCCCATGGCTGGGGAGGCCTCAGGAAACCTACAATCATAGCGGAAAGGGAAGCAAACACATCTTTCTTTACCTGGCGGCAGGAGAGAGAGTGAGTGCCCAGCAAAGGAGGAAGCCCCTTATAAAACCACCAGATCTCATGATAACTCACTCACTATTATGAGAACAGGATGGGGAAAACTGAGCCCATGATTCAATTATCTCCACCTGGTCCTTCCCATGATATATGGGGATTATGGGAACTACAATTCAAGATGAGATTTGGGTGTGGGCACAGCCAAACCATATTATTTAGCATACCTAACAAGGTCCCTATGTGGCTAGTGGGATTCTGGAGCATAAGGCAAAGCCCTGCAAGCTCTTGAAGGGTAAAAGGACTTGAGCTCTGAGTAATGTTGAGCACAACACACCTAACTAAATCAGTACATTCAGCCAAGAGGACAACAAGTAGAACCAGGCTGGGCGTGGTGGCTCATGCCTCTAATCCCAAACCTCTGGGAAGCAGAGGAGGGAAGATAGCAGGAGCCCAGGAGTTTGAGGCTGCAGTGAGCTGTGATTGCACCACTGCACTCCAGCCTGTGTGACAGAGCAAGACCCTGTTGGAAAAAAAGAGAAAACAGAGGGGCTAGTTACTTAATCAGAGTAGGATAAGCAGGGAGGCTGACTTTTTTTTTTTAATTTTTTTTATTATACTTTAAGTTTTAGGGTACATGTGCACAATGTGCATGTTAGTTACATATGTATACATGCGCCATGCTGGTGTGCTGCACCCATTAACTCGTCATTTGGCATTACCATCTCACACCAGTTAGAATGGCAATCATTAAAAAGTCAGGAAACAACAGGTGCTGGAGAGGATGTGGAGAAATGGGAACACTTTTACACTGTTGGTGGGACTGTAAACTAGGGAGGCTGACTTGATGCTAAGCTCTCTAAATTGTTTTTATTAATAATTCTCCCCTACTTAAGAGTACAGTTGGTCTCAGAGATTGGGCATGAATGAGCCTATAGATGGGAGTTAAGACATCCCATTTGTGAAGGTTGCAGGATCTTGTGTCACTATTTGAATTCCTGTAAAATTCCCGTTTTTGTTCATATCCTTGTATCCTGCTACCTTACCCACCAGCCACCTCTACTGGGCCTGCTCTGAGACCTCCAGTTCAAATATCCTTCACAGTCTCAGGGCCTTCTGAGCTTAGATGGACCCTTGGTTAGCCAAAGCAAAGATTCTTTGGGTGACACCATGCAAATGGTGATATAAAAATGATCTATAATGAATTTTAAATTGAAAATGTATTTGTTGGCCACTTATTTATTTGCAAATCTACTTCTATCCTATTCTATTCCTCTCAATGACATCATCCATTCCAGATTCTTCTCTTTCACTCCACCCACCATAACCCTTTAAGCAATACCTCCAGGACCATCCTCTCTGACACTATCTAGACAGGCCTCCTATGAACTTCTTAACTTATCTTCCTAGTTCAAATCTCTCCTTCTTCCAGCCTAAGCTATACCTGCCAGATTATTCTTCATAAAATACAGAATTGATTGTATTTCTTCTTCCCACCCCTCCAAAATAAACCTCACGTAACTATCCATTTCTTCAGAAGATTATAGCCAAAGTTTTTAATCTTTTCAAAGTTTAAACCCCTTTTAAAGCCCAAAGTTTAAAAACCCTCTACAGATCCTTCCAGCTTTGGCTTCCACCGTTTTTTCACAGGATCAACACAAAGGCCCAGTGTAAGCCAGTTCTCCTGATTTTAGACCCCAAACTGTGAGAAAATGAGTTTGGTGTTAGTCTCACCCTGAACTTCATGGTCTGACCTTTGGGAAAGTTCACTCTAAGTCTACTGCCTAAGCCTTCATATTTTACAGAAAATCCTTCTTTTGTGAGACAGTGAGAAATAATGACAGAGATTTCTACCTTTTATTATATTAGTCAGTGTGCCCACAGTCTGTGAAGAATTTGGACTTTCAATAATATTCTCCCTGTATCACCGTACAAAGTCATTTTCCTGAGGCTTTAGGGGAGGATGACTTTTATTTACTATTTTCAGTGTGAAAGTGTGTTATGATCATATTCTGCCATGTTGACTGTATGGTGCATTATTTTCAGGTTACCCTTTCTGTCTATCAACTTTCCTTATCTTCGTGGCTCCTAATCTTTGTAACCAGCTTCCATCAACAAAGTCAAGCTGCAGAAAATAAAATAAACTACAGATAAGGCTTACTGACATGGTAATGCGGTTTTCACTGCTTCCCTTGAATTTTCTATTTCAATAATTCTTGCTGCCAGAAATTTCCTTTTGATGCTCAAGTCAGAAAATCCTTTGATGAAAACAGCAACTTACCACATTAAAATATAAAAGCTAGCAACTTCTTAGTACCTCATTTATTCTTTTGGACTTTACTGCCTTTCACATATCAGTGTTTTTTTTATCTTTCAGTTACTCTTCACATGTATATAGTTAAGGTGTATTATTTCTATTATTTGTGCTTGATCAATAACTTATTTCACTGAATTGTTTTGAGAGCTCATTAAGATTTTCTTTATCTTATCCTATCATAAAGACCCTATAAATTAAGTCCATTGCATATGCAATATAGCACTTCTTGTTCTTATTATTAACAGCTTTAATGCATTTATTAAAATTTTATCTTACATGTCCATCTACTCTCATTCCTGTGTCACTTCTACTTTCTTAGATGGCTGAGGATTGAGATAAGCTGTGGAATTGCTAAGGCTTTGTGTTCACAGCAATCTTACAGGGCCGCTTTGTTCTTCTGAATTATATTGAAAGTTGCTTCCTATAAGATACAGCCAAGGGAATCACACCATGCCATGTTACTTCTCCTCCAAGTTCACCTGTTCTAAGTCCCCCTAGCAACCCAAAAAGAAGCCCCTTGATACACCTGAAATCCAATATGCCCCTCATTGAACTTCCCATTCTCTTTCATTACACATCTGCTACAACTCTTACTCCTACCAATATCACCCTAATCTGTGGTCTCCAAAATAAAAGCAATCCTTGCCAAGTGCAGTGGCTCATGCCTGTAATCCCAGCACTTTGGGAGGCTGAGGTGGGTGCATCATTTGAGGCCAGGAGTTCGAGACCAGCCTGGCCAGCATGGTGAAAAACCCCATCTCTATTAAATATACAAAAATTAGCCAGGCATGGTGGCATGTGCCTGTAGTTCCAAATACTTGGGAGGCTGAGGCACAAGAATCCCTTGAACCCAGGAGGCAGAGGTTACAGTGAGCCAAGATCACACTGCTGCACTCCAGCCTGGGTGACAGAGCCAGACTTTGTCTCAAAAAAACAAACAAACAACAACAAAAAAAACCCAGCAAACTTTAGACAAGCGTTCAAGCCCATCTTCAATATGGTTACACCTATACTTCTAGTCTTATTTCCCATCCTTCCCTTCATGTGTCATACATTCTAGCCAAACCAAACGATTGGTTATTCTTCCTTCACATATATTCGCTAGCTCTATTCCCTTGTTGCACCTTCAGAAAATAATTATATTCTCTCCCCCAAATTTTTTAATGTCCAAATCCTATTCATCTTTTAAAGCTAAATTTAAACCCCTCATCTGAAACATTGCATTTTATAATCCTAAATGTACTCTCCTTCAAACTCCCATGGTATTTATCTATATTTCTTACATGCATGCCACATTCTTTAACTTTGGTGATTTATGGATATACATTATTTCTCTTATGGGACTGCAACTTCTTGAGGGCCTAATCCATTTTCTTACGAAATCATCTTTTGTCATTCTCCACAATGACTGACAAGTATCTTACCCAGAAAAAGGAAGCACTTTCATGTTGCATTTTCCTAATTACTTCATGTTTTAGCACTCTATAAGTTTATATTATTTTAGGCCACTTTATAGGTGAGTAAATGTATCATCAGAAAAGTGACTTGCCCTTACATGTGGTCAATAATATTTAAATGATTGAATGCATGTTTGAGAAATAGACCACTATACATGAGATTTGGAGGGGTTTTATACTACGTAAAAGATATGCCTCATCAGCTGAGAAAATTCACAAGCACAACTGAGATACAGTTCTGTTCTTGTCTTGTCTTTGTGAACTGCTTCCGTAAAGTGGGTAAATGAAACTAGCATGCTCACCTATGATTTTCTCCTGTGATGAAACGGGTATCACAAAACACCTACTGAATTGGTAGGGATAAAGAGAGGCATACACTTACATATGCAGCCAGGTTGGCAGTGATGGTTAGGCATTATTCTTTTGGGGTAAGCACTTTGAGTCAGCTGTCAGTCAAGAAAGGAGGCGAACGCTCTTTTTTGCTGGAAAAATGAATGTGTCTTCCTAGTGTGACTTAGGTATTTTCCTGATGATTGCAGATGGGTGAACTGACTGATAGCAGGGCTTGAGTTCAAATTGATGAATGGGAAATTGATGTTCATGGTCACGCTCGGCTTTCTGATTGTAGATGCCAAACAGGAAAGTTTCTCAGCCTTTACATTTTAAAAAGCGGTACTCACAGTGAGGGAAGAAAGGAAGAGGGCCATTACCTGGCAATGGAAAATGCTCCCTTAGACTCTTCCTAGCTATCTCAGTGAGGAGTGTGGCTGGGAAATGGTACATCCTTCTCCTCAAACTGGAGATCTGTCCATGAGCTCATCTAATCCAATGCCATCATTTTACCATTGGAGAAACTAAGGTGATGTGACTTGCCCAAGATTACAACAAACACAGTGGTCAGGGCTCCAATGTTGCTTCCAAAGCATAGAGTGGAAGAAAGCTGAAGAAGCTTCTATGTTGATTATAAGAGGAAGAATAGAACATCATTCAACCCAAAACCCAGTGTCAGGGATACTTAACATCTCCTCTAGAGAAAATGGCATGGGTTGTGGACAAAGACATACAATGTATTTTCTAATTCTGCCATTCACTAGCTGTGTGTCCTTAAGCAAAGAGGCTTCCTCATTTGTAAGAAGTGATTTTTGTAATTACTTTCTTTACAGGGTTGTACTAAGGATTGCAAAAGATAAACCATTTAGACAAGGCCTGGCACATGGTAAGAGATCAATAAAAGTTGATGCTAGCTTCAATTAGTTTAATGTTGAAATTCAAAAAAATAAAATTAAGAAATTGAAAGAGAAAAAGAAAGCCAAGAAATGCCTATTTCAATCAGTAGAGGTCTATAAAGACAATCTGAATCATATCCAGTTTCTTGGACAAGTAACAGAGGATCTAAAGGAATCAATATAATATAATTTTTCATTAAGTGTTTAAGACATGTGGACAATCTAAGCCTGGCCTTTTTCTCTTTACCCAGAGAACACTCTAGCCACAATAAAACTTGGAGCATGATCAATCTAATATCTTCAATAGGGTTTCTGGTGTGTATATACTTTCACATAACTTGGTCTGAAGGTCTCTCGCTGGAGTCTCTCACCACCTTTGCCTAATGGGCAGCAGCTGCCTGGAAACAATCTTTCCATATTACTCACCTTATCACACCACAATAAAACATCTCTCCTCATTCTACCCTGGGATGACTATCTGTCCTTCTTGCTATTTGTAATGTTGACAGTCCGTTTTAGGATAGTTTTTTCTACACCAGGTGGTTCTGCCTTTTTAGCATTTTCCACTGAATAGCTAATTTCTCCCTGAGTTTATCTGAATTTTAGTTTGTTTATTTATGAACAACACATTTGAATGTTCTACTCTCTCTTGGACTCCTACTTGGCAGCAATAATGAAAAGCAGCTGTCAGCCCTGGGAATTGGCATAGAGATAGTGGTGTCATCGTTGATGGTTCAAAGCTTGTCATACCCATCTAGATGAACCTGCTCCTTTTGTTGTTTTATAGCCAGGTTTCTGATTCAAGCTCCAAGTGAATTTTTGTACCAACAGGGTACTACTTTTTTTATACCATTCTCCTATTGGATAGACTTTACTGGATGTGGGGGAAAGGAGGTCAATAATATGGGTTTAGTCGTTGTATCTTTGTAATTTTCTGAAAGTTCAGCCTTATACCGTACCATATCTATCTACCTATCTATCTATCTATCTATCTATCTATCTATCTATCTCCTTTTTATTTCTGTACCTCTTTCCAACTCCTAAAGTTTCAGCATGATGATATTAAATTTCTGAGCCAATCTGATAAAGAAATAATTAATACTAAAAGAAAATATCGAGAGAAATGGCAAAAGTAATTATAAAAAGATCCCAATATCTGATGTCCTTGTGGCTCTAATCTTAATATATTTTCCTAGATATTTGCTACCCACTGTTGGAATTTAAAGTAGAGATGATGTTATCAAAAATATTGACTCATGGATATTTTTTCTTCTTCTCTACAAATTGGAGATTGAAGTATAACAAAATAAAAGCATAGACTTTATATATATTTATATATATATATATATTTGTAATAAAATAAAAGCATACTACATAGACTCAAAGTTGTCAATCCTGGTCTCAAGCTCTGGATCTGGCCCTAACTATGTGACCCTGAAATACACATGCATACACACATGTGCATATTTTATGTGTATGGGGTGTGTGTGTATATACATGTGTGAGTGTACAAACATACCTAGTATACACATGTATATATACATGTCTTTAGTCATATATAGCTTGAAAAAATATACACCAAAACTGTAATGAAGATATGTTAGGGATAAATTAGAAAAATTTAAGAAATTCACACATGTAAAATCAGAAGTAATGCAACAAAGGTAAAAGCTTGTTACATTTTAAACACTATTGAAACCTATAGCTGGATAAGAGTCTGTGTGGGAGAGACTAACTGATTATTCATCAAACCTAACTCATCTTCTTGGCCTGAAAGTCAGACTATATTTCCCAGCCTTGAAGTTAGAGGTAGTCATATGACTAAGTTGGGGCCAATAGAATGTGAGTGGAGGTGAGGTGAACTGTTTCCAGGGTTGGCCCATAAAAACCTCCACCATGAGTCCTTCATTCTTTTACCCCTTCCAACAAGCACAGCCAACTTGGAAATCACATGTTGTAGATCTATGGAGCCTGAGTTCTAGCATCACTGCCTGGGGAATGCTGCCTGCCAATTAGAGCACCTGTTTAGGACACTATGAGCAAGAAATACACTTCTATTAGGTTAAGTATGAGATTTGGGAGTTTATCTGTTAAAGCAGCAGGAGTAACAGATGGTGGACTCGAGGGGCAAGTTGCCAAGCTGCTGGAAGTAGAATTAGTCTAATTTTAGTTGGGAAGAGCCCAGTGCTGACAGTTAACTATGAAAACAGGTCTGTATGAGGCTTAGCCAAAGGCTGGTTGAAACATAATCTGGTCACGTTAGTAGTGCCCACAGGAACAAATTCTGAGGTTCTTAGGGGACACTTCTGACAATCCTACAACCCAGTAAACATTCACCTAAACCACAGGTGAATATCCCAAAGGGTCCTGAATATCCCTTTTAAAAAGCGTTTGCTCATGGAAATGTCCACTGTGGAATGATAATCCTGTAAATTCTAAATTAGGTGGAATTTTAACACCTAGAATTATCAGGAATGGTAGGTCTCAGACTATCTCCTTTAATTTAAACTCAATTTTTTTTTATATTTGTGTGAAGCCTTAATTGACCATGGACTAAAATCATGCACAGCTACTACCCAACGTTTTTACTAACACTTTAACACCACTGAGACTAAATTGAGAAAAATCTCAGACAAAGCTTATACAAATAAACAATTTCAAGTTTAAATAATATCCACAAGTTAGCTCCTGGTAAGTCTAAACAGAAACCTAAGATTAAAAAATAGTTCTCCAAAATAAATTCTCTCAGAATTTCTTTTCTGTGTTGAAGACTCTTAAATGCCATTTAATATTTTCCACCTCATTATTCCTGAATGTGCAGCCCACAGAACTTCTTTCATTAAATTTCCTAAGAAGTTTTTTTTAATAATAATTCAATAACTAAGAGTCTAGCTCTTTTCTTTCTCTTTGTCTAAACTCTCATATATTTTACTAATTAATGCATCATTCCCCACATCAGATTATTAGAGATTTGACCCTCTGGCAGGGTCAAGCCCATGAAAATTAAAGCTAACCCAGGGAAAAGACCTGGGGCAAAAGCTGGTGCTTTTAGCATGACTGCCTGGTTACACTACAAAACCTGTACCAGATGCTACTCAAATGTCACACTATCACCCAGGCACACCATAGCAGCAATGACATGGAATTAATAACATCAGTGAATTATGATCCATAAAATTGAGTGAATACCAAAGTTTCTGTTAGTATAATAACTAATGGCATCCAAATCTGATTTGTTCACTCAAAATTGCTCCAATTGGAGGATTCCAAATTATTCTAAACATAGTTCAGTATTATTACTGCCATACATGTTCCACCTGATAAGCCCACAACTCCAGTGAGGACTTTGACAATAAGGCCTGTCCTGATACTGGACATTCCTCCATCCCGCCCAATAAACACATTGCCATTACACCTTTCAAAGTTCACTGGACTTCCCAAGGTCATATGTGGAGCATGCATTTTTTTAGTGTTCTTATGTTTTCTAAATAATAACTATGAATACATATAAAATAATCTTTCATTTTAGTTTCCAAGAATCATTTTAGTAAGTGTCCCAAACTGTCCCACTCAAAAATGATGTGCCTTTCCTTGATGGAAAAAAATACCCCTTTTTCTTTAGCAAGGGATGGAGGCACTCACTTTTGACTCAGAAGATTACAATAGGTACAATTTGTCATTTGCACTGAACAACTTCTGTATAACTAGTGGCTTTTGCTTTTCTTTTCTTTTTTTTTTTTTTTTTTTTTTTTAGAAAGAGTCATGCTCTGTTGCCCAGGCTAGAGTTCAATGGCAAGTTCTTGGCTCACTGCAACTTCTGCCTCCTGGGTTCAAGCGATTCTTGTGGCTCAGCCTCCCAAGTAGCTAGGACTGCAGGTGCCTGCCACCACGCCTGGCTAATTTTAGTATTTTTAGTAGAGATGGGATTTCACCATGATGGCCAGGCTGGTCTCGAACTCCTGGGCTCAAGCAGTCCACCCGTCTTGGCCTCCCAAAGTGCTGGGATTACCTTGCCCGGCCAGCTTTTGCTTTTTCATAATGGTAATGCTTTCTAAGTAGCACCCCTAAAAGAAAAACAATTTAAGCAGTGCATGCCATAAGAAAGCGTACAGAAAAGATTTCTCCTCAGCTTTCTGACTCAAAATAAATTTGCCATACAATCAGATCTCCAAACAATAGATTCTATACACACAACATCAGTCTCTAAAACAATAGTCTTGTGAGATTAGCAAATCATTATCTCTTGCTAATATCCTTATTTGTGATTCAAGTTTTCTAAAAATTTGTTCAGATTAGGATAAAGACATCTCACTGAACTGCATGACAGTGATTAAAAACTTACAACTAAATCATATAATATCTTACATTTACAGAGTTGATCTAGACAACTTATCACCTAATATTAGTTCCCACAGGTTTAACATTTTTGTCTCCACAGCAAACACATTTAAATGAGCAAGACATTTTTTGCCTGCTAATTGTAAGAGTTCTTCCTTTTGTTAAATAAAAATTATTTTTAATTAATATATCTGCCAAAAATTCTTAAGTTTCACGTTAATACTACAGTTTAAATTTAATATTAATACAACCTATATTATTCTCCATGTGCTCTGCTTCTAATAAGAATTAAGACTATTGTTTCCACCATAAATATCCCTTTGCAGGTCTTTGTTTGTCTACAACCTGGAATTCAGGTTGAAATCCACCAAAGGAAAGCTTTGCTGATTGTGTTCAATGGGATTCCACCGGCTTCTTTTGCCAACTCTGATTTTACAAATAAGCAAACTGATGTTCATCTTCTATTCGCTACAGCAGTCTTACCCTTCTTAGACATGGATCCTGGATTCAGCATTAATGCTGTCCTTCTAGTCTTGAGAATTACCTGCTCATTCCCTCCTCTGAATCCTTTATCTTAAGTATCTTGACTTCCAGTGTATAGGCCAAGAGAATCAATCAGGACACAAAAGTAGGTAGGGATGTATGCTTTTAGGACGTGTGGACAACCTGCTAAGATACAAAGTTCTGACATTTCTCCATCAAACCCTGGTCACTTCTATTAGTAAGATTAGCAGGCCGGGCGCGGTGGCTCATGCCTGTAATCCCAGAACTTTGGGAGGCCGAGGTGGGCTGATTACCTGAGGTCGGGAGTTCAAGACCAGCCTGACCAACATGGAGAAACCCCGTCTCTACTAAAAATACAAAATTAGCCGGGCGTGGTGGCACATGCCTGTATTCCCAGTTACTCAGGAGGCTGAGGCAGGAGAATCGCTTGAATCTGGGAGGTGGAGGTAGCGGTGAGCTGAGATCACGCCATTACACTCCTGCCTGGGCAAGAAGAGTGAAACTCCGTCTCAAAAAAAAAAAAAAAAAAAAATCAGCAAGCTGGCTGGTGCATTTCCAGCACTGGAGACAGCTGGTGTCCTCTCCACAACTTCTCCCTATGCAGTGCCCTGATGTCTGTTCTCATATGTGAATGATACGATCAGTATTTGTCTTTTGATGAGAATATATTTCATCTTTTACTAAACAGGCTAGCCTTGTTTTATCAAATGGAAAAAGAAAATGAACATCACAGGAGTGGAGATGTTTAAAGTTGAACATCCCTTAAACAGGTCCCCAACATAAAATGGGATTTGTGATTCTTTTAAATTCAAATCAAAATGTATTTAGGCTGGGCTCAGTGGTTCACACCTTTAATCCCAGCACTTTGGGAGGCCAAGGCAGGAGGACTTCTTGAGCCCAAGAGTTCAAGACAAGCCTGAGGAACACAGCAAGACTCCATCTCTATGAAAAATAGAAAAATTAGCCAGGTGGTGGCACATGCCTGTGGTGGCAGGTTCCTGGGAAGCTGAGATGGGAGGATCGCTTGAGTACAGGCATTCAAAGTTACTGTAAGCTATGACTACACCACTGCACTCTGGCCTGGACAACAAAATGAGAACCTGTCTCAAAAAAAAAAAAGTATTTATTTGCATCTACAATGCATAGGCTCTGTGGCACACATACAGTTAATTACCCTCAAAGGTATATAATCCTGTGGAAAGTGCCTTTCCTCAGGCCCTATGTCAATGTTATCATTGACTAAAATAGAGTTGTATACAACTCCTACATATTATATCATAATCCACCTGAATCAGTTTTCTACTGCTATGTAGCAGATTCCTGCACATTTAGCTGTTTAAAACCAGACCCTTTTATTCACTCACAGTTCTGAGGGTCAGGAGTCTAGAGACAGCAAGTCTCGGTTTTCTACACAGGATTTTACAAGGCTGAAATCAAGGAGTCAGGCAGCTCTGATGTCATCTGGAGCTGTCTTCAAGCTCATTCACTTTGCTGGCAGAGTTCAGTTCCTTGTGGTTATAGGACTGAGGTTCCCATTTTCTTGCTGGCTGTCAGCTGGGGGCAACTCTCAGCTCTTAGAAACTGCCCTCAATCTTGGAACAAACAGTGAACCCCTTCATCTGCAAAGCCAGCAGTGGAGAATGGCCCTGGTGTCAAATCCTTTCATTCATCCAATCTCTTTTTGCCAAAAAGAGTCCCATCACTTTTAAGGGCTCACCTGATTAGGTCAGGCCCATAGAGGATAATCTCTATTTTGAGACCAGTGGACATGGGAACTTAGTCACACCTGCAAAATCCTTTGGTAGCAGCACCCATATTAGTGATTGATGGAATAACTAGGAAATATGTGCATATACCAGGGGCCAGCAATCTTGGAGGTTATTATAGAACTCTGCCTACTACCGTGCCAGAATGCAGCTTTTAAAATAATCTCCTTCTAGAGGATTTTGCTCAGTACAAACATTTCCTAACCTGCCTCCTCTTATACTTGCATATACATATAATTTTTCTATTGCTACTGTTATAAATTCCCTCAAACTGGCGGCTTAACCATTACAAATATATTCTTACAGTTCTGTAGATGAGAAGTCTGATGCAGGTGTTACTGGGATAAAATTGAGATGTCAACAGGGCTGTGTTCTTTTCTGAAGCTTTAGGGGATAATCTCTTCCCTATTCTTTTCCAGCTTCTAAAGTCCGCCCACATTCTTTGGTCTCCTCCCATCTTCAAAGTTAAGTTAAATGGTGGACTGAGTCCTTCTCATGCTGCCATCTCTCTGGTTGTCTGCACAAGGGAAATGTTCTTTACTTTTAAGGACTCAAGTGATTAAGTTGAGCCCACCTGGATAATCCAAAATAATTTCTCTATCTCAAGATTCGTTAACTTTATCATATTACAAAGTTCCTTTTGCCATGTAAGGTAACATATTCACAAACCCAATAATCAGGGCATGAATATCTTTGGAGGTCATTAATCTGCCTATTACATATATCTTTCTAAAATAGATGACTGTTGGTGTCTGAGCTCATCTCATTTCTCCTGTTGCTCAAATCATATCTTCAAAGACTAAAGAACTGAGGCTTAGAGAGCTGTGAAATATACAACCAATGGACAGTATTTCCTGGAATAATAGATATTGAGCATTATATAATGACATGCAATCCAACTGGTACCTTGCAATAGCCAGTCAAAGATAACAAAAAGTTGCGCTTAAGAAGAAGAAAATACAATTCAACAGTCTGTGCAAATGAAGTTCTGAACTCCAGTTTTTCCTAAAGTATGTTCCAGGGGAATTAAATTACCGTGGCTATTAAAAGTTGTTACACAGGAAACCATGAGTACATACATTTGGGAAATGTCAAGTTAAGCGAAGGTAAACTGCTTCCTTCTCAGAGTCTGTAATGTGCTAACATGCATTGAGTATCTATGAGAGAGCAGAATGTGTTCTTATTTGATTGAAAAAAAAAGTTTTAAAAGAGCATCTCAAACTTTAGGAAGTGGTGGAGTCTATTTATTTTTCTGCTGCATCCTTCTGCTATCGTTTTAAATTGGCCCCTCCTTCCTTTCTTCCTGGTTTCTCTCCTATCCTTTTTTCCTCCATCCTTACTTCCTACCTTCATTCTTTCTCTTCTTCTTTAACCTATAGTCATCTCATCATGTAAATGTGACTTAAAATACATAGAACAGCAAAGAAGCCTTGGCCTGGTTTAAATTAGAAATACAGAGAACTGTTGTTAAGAAGGATATTGGTGAAAAAGAAAATAAAAACGAGTTACAGAGAGAATAATCCTTATTGGACTTTGACATTTCGATTGTGAGTCCCTGATTTATCGGATACCATAAGACTAAACATTTCTTGAACAAAGGATTAGGATCTATTTCTTCCATTTTACCTCCTCTTGTTCTCAACTTCATAATCTTTCCAAGTTTGTCATCTTCTCAGTCCCAGTTCTTCTTTGGAGGGGCCTGACTGAGCTAATAAATATACCACTAAGTTGTAAGGAAGCTTTCTCTGTATACCATCACCAGGCAGTAAGGGATTCTGATTTACTGAGTATTCCAGATATCTTTAACCTAACCATAAATGCTAATATTTTCTTTTCAGTTTAATAGTTGTTGGTACATTATAATATATAACACGATTTCCTCATTATTAAAGACATCTTAACTTTTTTGATATCATTTTAAAACAAAATATCATAGTATGAGCCAATTCAAATATATGTTTATGGCATATGGACAAATGTAAGGCATAATAATAAATGACTCCAAAATATCGTGTTTTTCCATTTGATCCAAGTGTCTCCTCCTTCCATCCCATTTTCTGCTCTGCCCCACTATCTGCTTTTGAGCTACCCACTCTGCTTCTGTTTGATCAGGCCTCTGTTGAATATCTTCTGGATCCACTTATATACCAGACTTCTCCCCCTTCTTTACCCATAATTTAACTCTTTGATGGCCCAACAAAATCCCTACCCATTCTAATGTTCTTTTTATCTGCCACCCTATCTTTCTCTTTTCTTCAGTCATAGCTTACTATGTGTGAGATATTATACATTTATCTCATTTAGATTGCACAACAATCCCATGATTCAGGTTTATAGACTTAGATGAGGACTTCAACTTACATAGCTTAATAAGAGGTGGCATTGGGATTCAAATCCAGATAAATCAGTTAATACACAGTCTCTCCAATTATACCATTGTCTTCCTAATTGTCAAATGCACTAGCCATTTTCAATCGTCCTTCTTTAGTAGGAGTTGGAATTGTCAATCACCCTCCTCTTGAAGCAACTTTCTCTTGATTGGTACAATACAATGTTTTTCATCTTCGAATTTCTCTGATTGTTTCTTATGTTTCCTTTACTAGTTTCCCAGTATAGGAAATGTCTTGATATCTTGATATAATCCTCCTACCTCCCCCTAAAAATCAGTTGTCCCCAAGGTTTTTGTCATTTCAACTATACCATTTCTTCTATAGTACTATCTTAGTTTTATCATTTATTTTTGGGTTTTGCTGTCATCCCTGGAAAGGTGATGCTTCTTAAATTTTTTTCTGTCTGATGCTCATCCTTGAGATTTAACAGAAAAAAAAAAAAGATCAGCAGGAGTCACTCAGTTGTGCAAGATGCCACAATGTCTGTGGAGTGACAGCACATATATGGCAAAAACTTAGTTGCCTATGTGGATTTGAATGCTAGATGCTACAAAGTGATCTTATTTTTCTCTTTTGTGTTTAAGGCAGAGCTTACAGGGGTAGGAGGTAGATGGTACTACAAATCCCTTATTGGTGGAATGGGGCGGCTACGTCTTGATTGCCCTTTCATGTGCTTATTGGCCATTTGTATGTTTTATTTGGAAAAATAGCTATTCAGATTCTTTGCTCTCTTTTTCAATTGGGCTATCTTTCCTTTTGAGTTGAAAGAGTTCTTTATATATTCTAGCTACATGTCCCTTATCTGATATATGATTGTCAAACAGTTCCCCCAGTCTCTGGGTTGTCATTTTGTTTTCTTGGCAGTATTCTTTGAAGTAAAAAAGTTTTAAATTTTGATGAAGTCCTATTTAAATCAATGTTTTATTTTGCTTGTACAACAAAAACATCCTATTGTCCTATTAAATAAGACATTCTTGTTTTCTATTATTTTCTTCATAGATAATACATGAATAAAATGTTAATATTAATTATTTTATAAGGATTTTGGATACAAAATCAACAAAATCAATAGCCATCCTATATACTGGTAAAAATAGATAGTCATCCCAACAAAAGAATAACAAGAACAAAAAGGAATAAATATAAAAACCCTTATGAAGAAAATTACAGTTGTTACCCAAAAAATCACCAGGATGGCTAAATAGTAGAAAGAAGACCTTTATTGGCAATATCAGCTTGCAAATGGGGAAGAGACAGTCTCTGGTGTGAACTGAAAGTGCTCTCTCTTCGGGGAAAGGAAGAGCAGATTGGCTTTTGTGCCTCACAAGGCCCATATCCCTCTGTAGAGTCATACATGTTCAGCAGGTTTGAGGGAAAAGTTATACATAATCATGAAGGAGGTCAAGTGCATGTGCAATGGGTAAACATAAATGTAACATACAACCCACATTCACTTTGAGGTGGGGTTTTAGCATTAAACTGAGATAGAATTTGGTTATTTATGTCAAAACATGAACTATGGGACACAAAGACAGCTTGTGCACAGCCTCTATAATCTGGCTGAAACTGGCTTAAGGACTGCAGTTGTTTATAAAGAAAGAATATTTGTAAGGCCAGTCCTCTGTCCAAACAGAGTGGTAGTCGTCTCAGTTGTAAATTAGTAAATTAGAGTTAAGAAGGATCTGAACTCCTATTGTTAGAGAGTTTAGTAAGAATGTGGTTGTTTCTTTCCAGCCACAGGGATTTAGGAAGTTGTCACGCCACCTAAGTCCTGAACTTTCAACTAGTAGGTAACTTTTGTTTTGTTAACCTTGGGGGTCCATCTTAGTTGTTAAAGGAGTGTCTATTTTGGTCTTCAAAATACAACATTGTATTTGGTCCGCACAGTACAATATTAAAGCACATAAAAGAAGATACAAGTAAATAAACAGTTACGCTATATTCATTACCTGGATGACTTTGTGTCAGAAAGATATCAGTTTGCCCTCAAATTAATCCATATACTCAGTTAAGTTTGAACCAAAGTTCTAACAAATGTTTTGTGCATGTCAAGAACTAGATAAATAAACCAAGATTCATATGAAAGAGCAACAGACCAAGAATATTCAAGTTAATTTTGATGACGAACTAATAGGGAGACTTGTTTTATCTGGCATCAATACTTTCTTTTGATATTTAGTAATTAAGACTATGAGATAAGTACAGACAAATTGATCAGTGAATTTGAACAGAGAACCCAGAAACCTGTCCATATATATATGACAGAGGTGAGTAATATAAATCAATGAGGAAAGAGCAGACTTCTCAATAAACAGGTTGACAATATTTATTATTTGCATGCAAAATTAGATTTCGATCTCACAGTATATACAAAGATTAATTCCGAGTAGATTCAACTTCTAAAAGTGAAAAGAAAACTTTTAAAATTTTATAATTTACATGAAAATATAGCTATGATGTTGGTGTGGGGAAACCTAAGACAGATAAGATGATAAGATACATGAAAAAGACCAACTAAAAGAAAAAAATGGAAATTGAACACATTAAAATTTGAGTCTTCTGAAGAATGATAACGTAAAGAAGGAAGACAATGGGATTCAGAACCCACTTTGTATAACCTAATATTTATGGACATCTATCAAATTATTAAAGACTTTTTTGTGAGATAGAAATAGGCACGATCACTGGGTCATGACATTCTAGATGATCCTTGTTTTCCAATTTACAGTATTTTTAATGATGGTGGTGGTGGTAATGTGTGTATGTGCACATGCATCTGTGTGTTTTATACTGAGCTTATATAATAGTCATAATAAAATGAATTAAATAGCCTATTTGTATAATATTTAATAGTTTGAGAGAAACTATTCATGGAGGATTATATCAAGATATCAGCTCTTCATATCTTGAAGCTCAACAAACAGGTGGACTTTCAATGCAAGTAACAAAAATCCACATGCAATCTCATTTAAGCAAAAATAGTTACTATTTTGCTGAAATGTTTGAAGTCTTGGTTTGGTGTGAGTCTCCCTGAATTGAGGAGACAGAATTGGGAGTCTGAGGAACCTAAGCCTTCTAAAGTTCACCGTTAGATGTACCAGAAAGGCGAGAGCTGCACAGAGATTGAAGTTCAGAGATCTGCAGAGGGCTTCCCTCAAGTTCTCAGCTAAATATTCACCAGTACAAGTTTATGAAGAAACGGCTTGATTTCAAGAAAAGATCTATTCTAAAGGAACAGAGGGAATAATCTCCCACGCCCATTAAACATCAAATGGAAAACCTCACAGTTCACTCAGCATTGAGTAGGAAAAGAAGGGCACTGCCTCAGTAATAGAGCAAATTAGCCCTAGACTAACACCTGCTCCAGGCCCGCCTAACAAGGCTTAAAAGCAAGTCTCAAAACCCTTCTAAGTAACTTACCTGTGTCTCAGCACATAGCTCAAAAATATTTATAGGAATACCAAAATATTTAACACCAAACGTGGTAAAATTTTAAAAGCCTGGTATCCAATAAAAGATATCAAATATCCAAAGAAGCAGAAAAACACTTTCCATGTTAAGAAGAAAAATTAATCAATAGAAGCAGACTCAGAAGTGACACAGATGTGCCTACAGAAGTAGGAAAGAACATTAAAACAGTCATTTAAACTATATTATAAGCACACAAGAAAGTAGAGGAAAGAGCAAGCATGTTAAGTAGAGACATGTCAGATTTAAGAAGATGCAAATCAAAATGCTAGAAATGAAAATGCATTTTTTAAGATGAAAAGTACACTGGATGGGATTCACAGTAGAAAACCATTACTAAACTTGAAGATATGGCAATAGAAACTATTCAAAATTAATCACAGAGTAAAAAGACTAGAAATATTGAACAGAGCATCAGTGAACAACTCTAAGGAACTTATTATGTATGTAATTGTAGCTGCTGAATAGGGAACAAATAAATCATTTGAAGAAATAATGTCTGAAAAATGTGTTTTTTTTTCTTTTTTTAAAAATTATTGTTATACTTTAAGTTTTAGGATACATGTGCACAACATGCAGGTTTGCTACATATGTATACACGTGCCATGTTGGTGTGCTGCACCCATTAACTCGTCATTTAGCATTAGGTATATCTCCTAATGCTATCCCTCCCTCCTCCCCCTACCCCACAACAGTCCCCAGTGTGTGATGTTCCCCTTCCTGTGTTCATGTGTTCTCATTGTTCAATTCCCGCCTGTGAGTGAGAACATGCGGTGTTTGTTTTTTTGTCCTTGAGATAGTTTGCTGAGAATGATGGTTTCCAGCTTCATCCATGTCCCTACAAAGGACATGAACTCATCATTTTTTATGGCTGCATAGTATTCCATGGTGTATATGTGCCACATTTTCTTAATCCAGTCTATCATTGTTGGACATTTGGGTTGGTTCCAAGTCTTTGCTATTGTGAATAGTGCTGCAATAAACATACGTGTGCATGTGTCTTTATTGCAGCATGATTTATAATCCTTTGGGTATATACCCATAAATGCAAAGGCTGGGTCAAACGGTATTTCTAGTTCTAGATCCCTGAGGAATTGCCACACCGACTTCCACAATGGTTGAACTAGTTTACAGTCCCACCAACAGTGTAAAAGTGTTCCTATTTCTCCACTTCCTCTCCAGCACCTGTTGTTTCCTGGCTTTTTAATGATCGCCATTCTAACTGGTGTGAGATGGTATCTCATTGTGGTTTTGATTTGCATTTCTCTGATGGCCAGTGATGATGAGCATTTTTTCATGTGCTTTTTGGCTGCATAAATGTCTTCTTCTGAGAAGTGTCTGTTCATATCCTTTGCCCACTTTTTGATGGGGTTGTTTGTTTTTTTCTTGTAAATTTGTTTGAGTTCATTGTAGATTCTGGATATTAGCCCTTTGTCAGATGAGTAGGTTGTGAAAATTTTCTCCCATTCTGTAGGTTGCCTGTTCACTCTGATGGTGGTTTCTTTTGCTGTGCAGAAGCTCTTTAGTTTAATTAGATCCCATTTGTCAATTTTGGCTTTTGTTGCCATTGCTTTTCGTGTTTTAGACATGAAGTCCTTGCCCATGCCTATGTCCTGAATAGTATTGCCTAGGTTTTCTTCTAGGGTTTTTATGGTTTTAGGTCTAACATGTAAATCTTTAATCTATCTTGAATTAATTTTTGTATGAGGTGTAAGGAAGGGATCCAGTTTCAGCTTTCTACATATGGCTAGCCAGTTTTCCCAGCACCATTTATTAAATAGGGAATCCTTTCCCCATTGCTTGTTTTTGTCAGGTTTGTCAAAGATCAGATAGTTGTAGATATGTGGCATTATTTCTGAGGGCTTTGTTCTCTTCCATTGGCCTATATCTTTGTTTTGGTACCAGTACCATGCTGTTTTGGTTACTGTAGCCTTGTAGTATAGTTTGAAGTCAGGTAGCGTGATGCCTCCAGCTTTGTTCTTTTGGCTTAGGATTGACTTGGTGATGCGGGCTCTTTTTTGGTTCCATATGAACTTTAAAGTAGTTTTTTCCAATTCTGTGAAGAAAGTCATTGGTAGCTTGATGGGGATGGCATTGAATCTATAAATTACCTTGGGCAGTATGGCCATTTTCACAATATTGATTCTTCCTATCCATGAGCATGGAATGTTCTTCCATTTGTTTGTATCCTCTTTTATTTCATTGAGCAGTGGTTTGTAGTTCTCCTTGAAGAAGTCCTTCATGTCCCTTGTAAGTTGGATTCCTAGGTATTTTATTCTCTTTGAAGCAATTGTGAATCGGAGTTCACTCATGATTTGGCTCTCTGTTTGTCTGTTATTGGTGTATAGGAATGCTTGTGATTTTTGCACATTGATTTTGTATCCTGAGACTTTGCTGAAGTTGCTTATCAACTTAAGGAGATTTGGGGCTGAGACGATGGGGTTTTCTAGATATATAATCATGTCATCTGCAAACAGGGACAATTTGACTTCCTCTTTTCCTAATTGAATGCCTTTTATTTCCGTCTCCTGCCTCATTGCCCTGGCCAGAACTTCCAACACTATGTTGAATAGGAGTGGTGAGAGAGAGCATCCCTGTCTTGTGCCAGTTTTCAAAGGGAATGCTTCCAGTTTTTGTCCATTCAGTATGATATTGGCTGTGGGTTTGTCATAAATAGCTCTTATTGAGATACGTCCAATCACTACCTAATTTATTGAGAGTTTTTAGCATGAAGGGTTGTTAAATTTTGTCAAAGGCCTTTTCTGCATCTATTGAGATAATCATGTGGTTTTTGTCTTTGGTTCTGTTTATATGCTGGATTATGTTTATTGATTTGCATATGTTGAATCAGCCTTGCATCCCAGGGATGAAGCCCACTTGATCGTGGTGGATAAGCTTTTTGATGTGCTGCTGGATTCGGTTTGCCAGTATTTTATTGAGGATTTTTGCATCAATGTTCATCAAGGATATTGGTCTAAAATTCTCTTTTCTTGTTGTGTCTCTGCCCGGTTTTGGTATCAGGATGATGCTGGCCTCATAAAATGAGTTAGGGAGGATTCCCTCTTTTTCTATGGATTGGAATAGTTTCAGAAGGAATGGTACCAACTCCTCCTTGTACCTCTGGTAGAATTCGGCTGTGAATCCATCTGGTCCTGGACTTTTTTTGGTTGGTAAGCTATTAATTATTGCTTCAATTTCAGAGCCTGTTGTTGGTCTATTCAGAGATTCAACTTCTTCCTGGTTTAGTCTTGGGAGGGTGTATGTGTCGAGGAATTTATCCATTTCTTCTAGATTTTCTAGTTTATTTGCATAGAGGTGTTTATAGTATTCTCTGATGGTAGTTTGTATTTCTGTGGGATCGGTGGTGATATCCCCTTTATCATTCTTTATTGTGTCTATTTGATCCTTCTCTCTTTTCTTCTTTATTAGTCTTGCTAGCAGTCTTTGAACCCACAGATTCAAGATGAGACATAGACACCAAGCACAAGAAACATTAAATCAATCGATATATATACACACATATATACATACATATCAAAACATAGCACAAACTATTTAAAATTAATGACAAAAACAAAATTATAAAAGCAGCCAGAGAATAAAAATGTGTTGCATACAGAGGAAAAAAGATAAGGATGATAGCAGACTTATTAGAAAGAATGTAAATGAGAAGACAGTAGAACATCTTTAAAACAGGGAGAAAAAAAATTGTCAACCTGACATTTTTTTACCCAGGGCAAATATCTTTCAGAAACAAAGGTGAAAATGAAGCCTTCTTCAGACATACAGAGTCTGAAAGAATTTATTATCTACAGAACAATAGTATAGCAAATGATGAAGGAAATTCTTCAAGCAGGAGGAAAATGATACCCAATGGAAATCTAGAGCTCCACTAAGGAATGAAGAGCACCAGAAGTGATAAATATATGGGTAAATAGAACAACATTTAAAAATTTTTATAACCTTCCTTAATATATCATTTAAAGTAAAAATAATAACAATATATTTTGGGACTTATAATATATGTAGAAGCAAAATGAAGGATACCAACAGCACAGAGACTTCAGGGTGGTGATGGTGATGATGGTGATGAAAATATCCTTCTGTCAGGCTCTTATATTATCTTTAAAGTGGTATAAATATATGAATATATGACTTATACTACTTGTAAAATGGTATGATATTACTTGAAGATTGATTGTGATAAGTTACAGATGTATCTTTTAAACTCTAAAACAACCACTATAAAAACAAAGGATTCCTGTAATCCCATCACTTTGGGAGGCCGAGGCAGGTGGATCACGAGGTCAGGAGTTTGAGACCAGCCTGGCCAACATAGTGAAACCCCGTCTCTACTAAAAATACAAAAAATTAGCTAGGCATGGTGGCCAGCAACTGTAATTCCAGCTACTTGGAAGGCTGAGGCAGGGGAACCGCTTGAACCTGGGAGGTGGAGGTTGCAGTGACGAGATTGTGCCACTGCACTCCAGCCCAGGCAACAGTGCAAGACTCTCTCTCCAAAAAAAAAAACCAAACAAACAACAATGACAAAAAGGATTGAAGCTAATAAGCCAACAAAGGAGATAAAATGGAGCCATAAATAACACATAATTCAAAAGGCAGAAAAGAAGGAAATGGGAACAAAGAACAGTTGGGACAAATAGAAAACAAATAGCAAAATGATAGATTTAAATGTAACTTTATCAATAATCATGTGAAATGTAAATAGTCTAGGCACCCCCATTAACAGATGCAGGTTGGTATATTCAATAAAAAAGCAAGACCCAATTATATGCTGCGTACAATAAACATACTTTACATGCAAAACACAAATAAGTGAAAAGGCAAAAAAAAAAAACTGAAAAAGATATACTACCTTAATACTAATCAAAAGAAACTCAGGGTGACACTTTTAGTATTATACCAAGTAGATTTCAGAGCAAACAATATTAACAGGCAGAAAGAGAGGCATTTTATAATGATAAAAATAAAAATCAGTTTATCAGAAGGACATAACAATCGTTTACATTTATGCACCTAGTAACACAGCCTCAAAATACATGAAGCAAAATCTGAGAGCATGAATGGCAAAATTAAAAATTCACAAGTAAAAGTGAAAAGCTTCATCATCCTCTCTCAATAATTGATGGAACAAATGGAAAACATTTCAACCAGCTTGGCCTAATTGACCTTTACAGAGCACCTGACAACAGTATAAGACACACACTTCTCGGTACATGTGAAAATTTTATTAAGATAAACCAAATTCTCGATTATCTAAAGGGAGTTTAATAATAGGCAAAAGCCAGATTAGTGACTACCTCTAGGAGAAAAAGTATCAACAGGAGGTGGGATGGGGATTGATGAAAGAAAGAGGAAACTTTTGAGGATTATGAGTGTATACTGATCATAGGGATATATACATTTATCAAAACGTATTGTGCATTTTACATCTATATCTTGTACTTTGTATAAACTTCACTGCAGTGAAAGTATACAAAAGGCATACATGACTATACAAATGATGCACATAAAATATCTCTTTTAAGCTCTAACGTTAATCAAATAAACTAGTATGAAGTTAGTGTGTCAATACTGATCATGGACTAATCAAACCTGAATACCATACTTACCACTGGTTGTGCCTTTAAATCATCTGTAACCAAAGATGCTTATTGATTTCCTAAAGAAAACGTAATAAGAAAGTGTATTTTGCTAATTTCCTAGATCTATGAAACACTATTACAAATAAAGAAAAATTAAAAACTTAATAGAAATATGAGTAAAACATGCATTTTATAGCAAAAATAACAAATAGCTTAAAACATGGGAAGTTTTCAGCTTTATTTAAAGTCAATGGTTTGCAAAGTAAAACAACATTCTATTTTCACCTATAAGACTAATGAAGATCGTTTGACTACCATGTTGGTGAGAGCCATTCTCATTCCTAATTAATAGCAGTATAATTGGTTAAAATTTTCTTCAGATGGTAAGTGGACAAGATCAAAATTGAATAACCCAATGCTCTTTGACCTAGTAATTATGCTTATAAATATTTGTCCGACATATATACTTGGACATTACCAAAGACATATATACAGGAATGTTCATTGTACCATAATGATAGAAAAGATGTCAAAGATCCCTAATTGTATACCAATAGAGAACTGGCTAAATAAAAAAAACAGTATGACTATATAAAAGAATAATAAGCCACCGTTAGAATAAAGTAGATATGTACATGTTGATATGCAGATGTCACTAAGATTTTGTATTTAGTAGAAAACATTTATATTTTGAAGACTAGTGAATAGAATACACTCTCATTGTATAAAAACAAGTATATATGGATGACTGAAAATGTTTAGAAAGGACACAGAGAAACTGTTGATTACCTTCCTGAGTCTGAGCTAAGAGGGAGACTCAATAATCACTGCATATCTTTTAGTACTGTTTGACTTTTTACTATGTACTGCAAAATTTTAATAATTATACTAAGTACCTTCACAAATATGATTTTTAAACATTAAAACGACAAAAAGGACACCCAAATTCATTCATATCATATTCAAAAAGAGAGTTTAATTCTAAGGCAATTAGTTGGGTTTTTGCCATTTGGGTTGTTGTTTTTTGTTTTTTGTTTTTTTTTTTTTTGAGACAGAGTCTCGCTCTGTCACCCAGGCTGGAGTGCAGTGGCACCTCTGGGCTCACTGCAAGCTCCACCTCCCAGGTTCATGCCATTCTCCTGCCTCAGCCTCCCGAGTAGCTGGGACTATAGGCGCCCACCACCACGCCCAGCTAATTTTTTGGATTTTTAGTAGAGACGGGGTTTCACCATGTTCACCAGGATGGTCTGGATCTCCTGACCTAGTGATCTGCCCGCCTTGGCCTCTCAAAGTGCTGAGATTACAGGCGTGAGCCACCGTGCCTGGACTTTTTTTTTTTTCCCTTAACCATGACTTCTATAAGACATTCTCTGCTCAGTAGCCCCAAAGAGCTGAAGTCCTAACATATTTTTTTTTCTTTTAATCTTAGAAAAATTATAATCTGGTATACTGTGTGAGATTTTATGGATGCAATAATATGGCAGGGTTTAATAATTTTTACAGTATGTCATTGCCTAGTCTCCTTCTGTAATTCTTTGGAAAACTGACAATAATTATTAGTCCTTTGCCAAAAATGCCAGTCAATTCAAGCCACTCTGTTAAGTATCTAGTCCAATAGCTCATCTTCCAGGTTTCCTTATATTCCAAACCATGCCGGTTTTTTATCTGGTTAATAGGCCCCGAAGATTATGCTTGCTAATCCCAGCTGTACTAATACCCATGATAATTCCTAAAACAAATCCTATTTTCTCTATTGAACTTTACTGATGAACTTTTTTTAAAAAAAAGAAATCACCTTTTCAAACCACACTTAATAGATTCTAACCAATTATTTAACATATAATTCTAAATAAAATTTCTTCCATCTGAAGGTGAGAACTGTATTTGTGTTTCTTTGATTAGAAATATTAACCATCCCTGATAAGAATTCAGTTCTACTATGTAGTAGTAAAATATCACTTACAATGAGTTTCATTTAAAGTCTATTAGTTAAAAACATGTTTTCTGGTGGCTAAGAATCTCTCAAAAATAAGATAATCTCTTATTTAATTACTTGGAAAAATGGTGATTCACACACATTCTAATTGCAATTTTAATAGCAGTCACTGACAACTCACCCAAGTAAAATCAATTCAATTTTAATGATACTTACCCAGGAATAAGATACATCAAAAACAAATTTTGAGTCCAATAAATTAAGAAAGATCAAACCTTGGCTAACATGGTGAAACCCCATCTCTACTAAAAATACAAAAAATTAGCCGGGCGTGGTGGTGTGCACCTGTAGTCCCAGCTACTTGGGAGGCTGAGGCAGGAACCCGAACCCGGGAGGCAGAGCTTGCAGTGAGCCGAGATTGCGCCACTGCACTCCGGCCTGGGCGACAGAGCGAGACTCCGTCTCAAAAAAAAAAAAAGAAAAGAAAGATTAAACCTATGCCCTGAGTTTCATCTTTTTTTTCCAGATGTCCTAATTAACTTAGGTAGACAAAATATTAATCAATAAAGTGATCAAAGAAGCATAACCAGGGGAGAAAAGGAGCATAAAATAGTTGTTCAGATTAACTTGAACTTGGGTTTGAATCACAACTCTTATGCTTACTACTCATCTGACCTTGGGCTACAACCTGTAAAGCTGTGATGATGATGATAAGAATAATAATAATACATTTCCCTACGAGACAACATTGGGTAGTTTAAATGAGCTTAGTTCACAGTAAATCAATAAATCATAACTATAAGATTATTATTAATAAAGAATCTTTATTAGTTTGTATTTTCCTACAAACTATATAAAGGTATTACTTTATATATAAAGGTATATTTTCTTACAAACTATATAAAGGTATTACTTTATATACGGATATATATATAAAGGTATTACTTTATATATATACTCCGTATATTTTCCTACAAAATATATAAAGGTATTACTTTTGGTGATAGCCATTTATTGTGAGAAAAACAGAAAAAAATCATCTCAGCAACTATGTAGTCCCTCTGCTACATTAAGACTAAGATATATATCAGGCCTCATGGAAAATCAAAATAGTTGTTCAGCCTTTCAAGGTACAAGCTGAGTTCTAGGGTCCCACCTTTTTGGTTGGCATTTATGCTTTCTAAGAGAAAACATCTGAACTGCTCAATTAGTTACTATCCAATATGATCCAAGAGACTAAATTCTTGTCAAGTAACTTCTTTATTTTCAACCCTAAGCATGAACACCAATCCCTGGCCCAACTGGTCCAAGCCAGAAGATAAAGGATAGATTCACTGATTGATCATCACATATGCTGCCCAAGGCAACTTTATTTTATTTAAATTTTGAATCAACTGAGTTTTAGATGCAACAGCAATTTTAGGCAGAAAGAATGGGAGAAAACCACTTTCCTCAGGAGAAGGATGTCAGCATGGCAGGAACGTAAGCCTTCACGAAAATATCTCTAGTACAATAGTCCAGCTGGAAAATTCAGAAATCTGATGATGCGGTGTCTAGGAATTGACTGTAATCAGTCCACCAGGGCACGCCCTCTGGCCCTGTGGCCTAAGGACTCTCTCAAGGAGGTCAGTGGAGCAATCACAGGGCTCAGCTTATTGATTTGTCCTCTCTTAGGGATCACTGCTTTGTGCTGTCCCACGTCCAGTGTCTGAACACCATTGTTTTACATACTTTGTCTCCCTTTTTTTCAATTAGTTGTTTTAGGCAGGAAGATAAATCTGGTCACTGTTACTCTCTGTTATCCAAAAGTAGACATCAGCCCTATATATTTGATTAAAATACATTGAAAACATAAAATCTCAAATGCATAGGGGGAAAGAGGATGTCTGAGAATATAGAAATTCTCAAAGAAGGTTGACCTTTAGATAAATTGATGTGAGATAAATTGGTTTAAGGCAAAACAATCTGTTTCTAAGTTTTCATGTAAGCTATCATTTTTCTATCTGAAAATGATAGTAGTATTCCAGGAAAGAGTCAAGGGCTAACTAAAACTTCAGTCAGACCATGAAAAATAGCAGCCACCGCCACAGTCAGCTGAATGCTGTACTTCTCCAGGTTTCTCCCATGCATGGGTCAAGAGAGATGAATTGTAGGTGTCAATTTGATGGCGAGCCTCTTATAATCTTTCATTTATTAACCATGTGGATTCTACCATAGTGCATAAAGGAGAGTGGACCAATAATCCAAAGAGATTAAATGAAGTCATAGGATTCCATACAAGAAAAACCTCTATGAATTTTAATGGTAATTGACTTCAGAGAAGCATATCTACGCTATCTCCATCTCCACAGAAGAGCCTAAGGAAACTCTATTGATATTTAGTTTCTAGAGGCAAAATATGAGTAACCCTCAACCCCCTAAAAGACTGACCAGTGCCCACCGGTCATGGAGCCACTGTTTCATTTTCTTTCTGGACAGACCGCTCAGAACAGGAGCCATACTATTCACTCAGCCAATATCGCAATCATGCATTCAACAATTACCCTAGTAGACCCTGTGCCACATGCTGGAGGTATTATTACAATCAAGACATTCCTCACATATTTTTATCTTCTTCCCAACCCCATGGGGAGGATGGGTCTGACAAGCCTGCCTGATAAGACTAATTCCTTAGAGCTTATGCAGGTGACATTAAGTCCTATGCTATTCAGATGCTTTTGAGACCCTTGTTAAAAAAATAAAAAGCTACAGAGAGTGTAGGTATTACCGTACTCTCTCCCTCACCAGTTTTAAGCAGTCAACTCAGAAACATCTGGTAACTATCACTGGAAAGTGGCCCACTATCTGCGCTTGTTCCATGCTGATGACTGGTGATGGTGCTACTTCAGAGCTGAATTCTCTGATCTAATGTCTTCTTCACCCATATTCTTTTCCCCTGAACCCCGCCTTCAAGGAAACTGTGCACGCTTATGTCCCTTTGTTTCTTTTGTCTCTCATCCTAAATTTTTAAAAACTGTCCACTTGTTCTATTTCTAATTTTTTATTTGTATTGGAATTACAGCTTTATTGTTTCTGATTGTTTTGTATAACACATGTAACTTCACTTACATTTTTGAGGTTGCTCTGGTACCCTGAGTTAATGGGAAATCTATCTGAAGTTGCAAAACCATAATTCACATGTGAGCCTTTGTAAGCCAGCGTTTTTGCAAGTTGAAGTGCTCTATACCTGCATACACAATGCTCTTGACATATTTCCTATGTGCTTGCCCCTATGTTCTTCATGAAACTGGGGAAGGATGCAGTATGGTCAAGAGGGGAGTGCCTGGAAGATAAAACAGTCTGTGAAGGAGTATTGAACATTTATTTATTTATCTATTTATTTTTAATGTAGGTAACGTTTTCTAAAGAGACAGGGTCTCACTATGTTGCCCAGTCTGGTCTGAAACTCCTGGGCTGAAGTGATCCTCCTGCCTCATCCTCCCAAAATGTTGGAATTATAAGCATGAGCCACCATGCCTGGCCTAAACTCTAAAAGTCTGGGCAAAATAATTCAGAGAAACTGTAAACAAATGGCCTCCTTCAATAAAACAAATTATAAAATTTCTAAGATGTTAGATGTTGAAGAGCTCTAGAAAGAAAATCTCTGAGTAAGAGCAATTACATTTAAAGAAGCCCTGAGTCTCTCACTTGAGTTTTTTCTCTAGAGCTGCATTGTTTCCTAGTGTAGCCATTTAAGTCAAAATTGGCCATTTAAGTCAAAATTAAATAAAATTTAGAATTTAGTTCCTCAGTCATACTAGTCACATTTCAAATGATCAGTTGGCCAATGGTGATTAAGGGTGACCAGACTGGCCAGCACAGAGATTTCCATTGTTAGAGAAAGTTCAGCACTGCTCTAGAATTCTTGTTTGATTCCCAACTTTCAAGAGCTCATCAATGGCCTATTAGAACTCCAGCCTAAACATGGACAAAGATACTTGTATTTAGGAGAGGCAAGACAATGACGTCAAAGAGTGTTATCTAATACTAAAGAAAAATAAGAAAGTGATTCTAATCAGTAATAAAGGACTAAAGATAGTTGCATCTAAGGTAGAGGTTTCTAACATTTCAAGTTAAAAGAAAGAAGGAAAGCTGGTACAACTTTACAGATCCTGGTATCTACTCCTACCAGGTTCTCTTTTACCCTGAGGAAAACAAAAAGGCGAATTTCTTGTGGTCTCAGCAACTTTCCTCATATGTCATAGGCAACTGACAAAAAAAAATAAAAGGCTTATAAGTCAGTTTCAAGTTTATCTATCTACAGTCTACAACCTCATCCCCAGTTTTATCCGAATCTTTTCAACTGAGGTTGTTAGAGCTCTGACCTAGGGGTTCTTACTCCTGTTTCATCTTTAGCATAACCAAGGATGTGCAAACTCCTTATGGTAAGAAAGGATCATGGCAAAGCTGATTCTCAATCCAGAGAAATGGAAACCCAAAATGTTTATAGGCAGGAGTGATGTATATTTTTTAAAATTCATCTGCATGATGCTGATAACGCCTTTCTGGAAGGAAAAACACCTATCTTTATTTAAAATGATGATTTCTCACATGTAATTGTGTTCCGAAAATATATGTATAGTAATGGCATTTTTGGTATTACTTGGTTTGTGTGATAGAATAAAATGTTAGAATTTAAAAAAAAAAGAGATGATTTCTAATACATTTTCCACAACAAAACTCTGGAAAGTTCTAACCCTTCCCATCACTCTCAGGTTATCAGTTTTTCTCTGGAGCATTTTATAAGTACATTCATCTAAAAGTGCCATACTTGATTACAGGAAATTAGTCTTAGATATTAACAGCCCCATATGTAATAATAAAATCATCATATAATGAGTATAACTGTGACTATTGAAATAAAAATGATTTCAGTACTCATATATGGATAAGTAATAAAATGTCTTTCATATACCTCTTGCCTTTCTGAATGTCCTGCCTCCATTGAATCTGCAACCTCCAGCACTTAGATACTACCCTGAACGCCAGCTATTAGTATAAATACCAACGAGTCAAACGTCCCTTTGTTTCTTTTGTCTTACCACTTTCCAGCACAAAAACACTAGAAGACATGCCAAAGTGGTGGATGAGTGTCTATGAGTCAGCCCGAGGAGAAATTTGTGAAATTGTTGTTTTTACTAAATTGAGTCAATTATGATAAGAGCATTTCCTTATCAAAGAGGACACATGTTAGTACCAATGGGAAGAAAAAGTGGTGGTATATTATGTTGTAAACTAATAATTGTCTTCATTGTGTTTTATATATGTAACTAAAAGAATACATATTTTTATATCACTTGTGGTTTGCTACTAACGAGAAGGCAATAAATCTTAACACCATCTTTTTCATGTATAGAAAGTAATGAGAAGGATGTCACACCAGAAAATTTAATATGGTCCAAAGGAAGAAGAAAGAAAAAGAAAAGGAAAAGTCCATTTTAAAGTCTTTCTGGGACATTTTGCTACCTAAAGGTGGCAATAAAGAGTACATGAATCTGTGGCTGGCAGACAATGAAACAACTTCGAAGCCCCAAGTCCAGCAACACCTGAAAACAGGAGGTGGGCACTAAAACTCTTCTGCATGATAATATAAAGCATTGTTTCCAAAATGAAACAATTGGTAGGGGAATCTATATAGAATATGATGTGTTTAGAAAATATTTCTCTTCTTTATTGTAAAGTTAGGCTGAATTGTTTCTAAGAATTATTATCTGGCCGGGTGTGGTGGCTCATGCCTGTAATCCCAGCACTTTGGGAGGCAGAGGCGGGCAGGTCACCTGAGGTCGGGAGTTGGAGACCAGCCTGACCAACATGGAGAAACCCCGTCTCTACAAAAAATACACTGGGCATGGTGGTATATGCCTGTAATCCCAGCTACTCGGGAAGGCTGAGGCAGGAGAATCGCTTGAACCCAGGAGGTGGAGGTTGCAGTGCGCCAAGATCGCACCACTGCATACCAGTCTGGGCAACAAGAGCGAAACTCCGTCTAATAAATAAATAAATAAATAAATAAATAAATAAATAGAATGATTATCCATCTTTGGGAGATGTGTGTGGTTACGTACTACATGATTTCATTTATGTGATGTTCTTGAAATAATAAAAGTGTGATCATGAATCCATAGATCACTGTTAAGGGTGAAGTTTGGCAGGTGGGTGTGACTGTAAGGTGGAAGCACAAGAAGTTTCTTTGGGGTGATGGAGGTGTGGCCTCCTGACTGTGGTGGTAGCCTCACAAATCTATACATGAGATAAAATTTTGTACTATACATTTTTTTAGTGCAGAAAAAAACTGGTGAAATTCAAATAAATCCTGTAGTTTAGTTAATTGTTTGCACTTTTGGTTTTGATAATTATGCTATACTTTTGCACATTATTGTCATTGGGGAAGTTAGGTGAAGGATATACAAAACTATATTTTCTACTTTTGCAACTTCTATGTGAGTCTAAAGTTATTTATAATTTTTAATTATTATAAAAATTGTTTAAATGTTTAATTAAAAAATCATTTTTAATGTAAACATTTTAAGAAGAAAACCTAAATTCAGAGTGCAAAGGAAGTTTTTGTGTATTTTTGTAAGTTTTTTGTCAGCTCTAAAATATCCAAAAGGATATCAAGTGGCTTCTAGAATCTCCAGAGAACCAGGCTCTGAAGCCACACAGCCAGGCATAAGCTCAAATAATGCCACAGATATGGTCCAATGAAGATATCACAGCACTGCAGCTTCTAACTTTAGCACTGCAGCACTGGAGACCTAACACTGCCACAAACATCACTGCCACTGTTGCCTCCGGGAGCTGGATGTAACTACTTCCTTAGATCCCAAAAAAAGTTTGTGCAGAGCTGGGTGCGGTGGCTCACACCTGAAATCCCAGTACTTTGGGAGGCTGAGGAGGGTGGATCACGAGGTCAAGAGATTGAGACCATCCTGGCCAACATGGTGAAACCCCATCTCTACTAAAAATACAAAAAATTAGCGGGGCATGGTGGCGGGCGCCTGTAGCCCCAGCTACTCGGGAGGCTGAAGCAGGAGAATTGCTTGAACCCAGGAGACAGGTTGCCGTGAGCCAACATTGCACCACTGCTCTCCAGCCTGGGCGACAGAGTGAGACTCCATCTCAAAAAAAAAAAAAAAAAAAAAAAAAAAAAGCTTCTGCATAGTCTCTACTTTTTCACAAAAGTAACTTCTGACTCAGGGTCTGTTTGTATCTATCTGATGGATGGCCTCTAGGGCATAGGATATAGCCCTTTCTGCAAAGGACAGTGGGAACAGGGTTAGCTAGCACTTTCAGCCTTCATAGTGAAAAGCAGAATCTCCCTCAAAAGGTGGGTGATTCCCCAAATATGATAAGGAAGTGCCAAAGCTGGGTCATCAAAAGAATGACAAGATCAGAAACTATGAAACTACAAGAAGAAAGCATTAGGAAAACGCTCCAGGACACTGGTCTGGGCAAAAATTTGTTGTATAAGAACTTAAAAGCACAGGCAATAAAAGCAAGAATTGATAACTGGGATTATATCAAGCTAAAAAGCTTCTGCACAGCAAAGGAAACAATCAACAAAGTTGAGAGACAACCCATAGAATGAGAGAAAATATTTCCCAACTATCTATCTGACAAGGGATTAATATCCAGAATACTCAAAAGTTCAAACAACATAACAGGAAAAAAATCAAATAATCTGGTTTTAAAAATGGGCAAAAGATCTGAATAGACATTTCTCAAAAGAAGACATACATATCTTCTTGGCCAACAGGTATAAGAATAAATACTAAACCTCATTAATCATAATAGAAAAGCAAATCCAAACCACAGTGAGATATCATCTTATCCCTGTTAAAGTGGCTTTTTATCAAAAAGAGAGAGAATAATGGATGCTGGAAAGGACGTGAAGAAAGGAAACCCTTGCACACTGTTGGGAGGGGAATGTAAATCAGTACAACCACTATTGAGAACAGTGTGGAGATTCCTCAAAAAAACTAAAAACAGAACTACTGTATGATCCAGCAATTTTACTACTAGGTGTATATCCAAAGGAAGAATATTAATATATCCAAGAGATATCTACACTCCTGTTTATTGAGCACTATTCACATTAGCCAAAATTTGGAATCAACCTAAGTGCCCATCTATGGATGAATACAATTTTAAAATGTGGTATATTTACACAACAGAACAGAATATTATTCAGCCATAAAAATAATAAAATCCTGTCATTTGTAGCAACACAAATGGAACTGGAGGTCATTAGGTTAAGGGAAATAAGCCAGGCACAGAAAGACAAATATCGTGTGCTCTCATTCATATGTGGGAACTGAAAAAGAGGCTGTCATGAAAATAGAGAGGAGATCAGTGGTTCCCAGAGGCCAAGAAGGGTAGGGGGAAGGAGAAAATAAAGAGAGATTGATTAATGGGTACAAGTATTACAGTTTGATAGAAAAACATAAGACCTAGTGTTTAATAGATCAGTGGGGCAACTATAGTTTACAATAACCTATTGTATATTTCAAAATAGCCAGAACAGAATAATTTGAATGTTTCTAAGTGTAAAGGAAAGACTAGTATTTAAGGTCGTGGCTATCCAAATTAAACTAATTTGATCTTTACAAATTATATCAATAGATTAAATTATCACACGTATCCTGGAAAAAAATGACAAAGATCTACCACAAATAATAAGCAGAAGCATGGCCTTTCCCACATCATGCCTCTGCCGACTGAGCCAAATGTTTATCCTAATAAGAAGGTAAGCCTGGTCCACAGGAGTAACCATCCATGACGCCAGTAGCTTAAGGTACAGCAGCAGCAAGGTCTCTCAACAGGGATGGCTTAGGAGTATATATGGGGCAAGCTTCTTAAATTTCCAAAATATATTTAAAGAGGAAATTGCTTCTTGAGGGGAAAGAAGTTAACACTTGCATTGTTGGTATGTGTGTGTGCCAGTGTGTATCAGATGTGTTGAATAGGAAAGTCATTTTTCACCCGTACTAACAAAGTAATCAAATCTCTAGCACAGAAGGACTTGCAACATTTTTACTTTTGCTGCTTAGATAATTGGTAACAAGTATAATGGGAGATGATGAAAGATGAGATGCCCAGAAATTAAGATGTAAAGGAGAAAGGGAAGAAGAAGCAGCTTAACTAAAGTGCTAAGACTTAAAGGGAGCAATAAACAGTATTATTGATGGTGGGACCGAGACAAAAATCATTAAAATACAGTGTTTGTTTTGCAAACATGAATGACCCATATGAAAATTATTGGAGCTTAATAGCACAGAAATGCAAATATAGAAGTCTGCGTTTCACTGCGTTTCATAAAAATCATGTCCACTTTTAGTCAACCATCAATCCCCTTTACAAATATGACCTAGCTTAGTGCAGATCCTCTAATACTAAGGCAATCAACAACAAATATATTTTCATTGATATTTCTAAAATAAATAACCTGAAGAATTGCTGATCTTAATTATTTTGTGCAAATAAGTGAACTTCACCAAAACCATTACTGCCATACACTGTCAAATAATTAACATTGTGCCACTATTTGTCTCTCCTTCTGTAACTACAGATAGTACCCCACTGAGAACTAACTGAGAATTTTGACATTCGGGGCAAACATGTTGCCATACTGAGAATATAAATAACACATATGTAAACGTCTTTAGGTAGATATTTCAGGAAAATCAAAGAACTTTCAAACTCTTTTAATGTTGTAGTGATATCTAAATATGTTTTGTCTTTTGTTTTAAAATTTCCCAAGAATATTTGCTAAAGGCATGTGCTTCTTCAACTTCTTTTAAAAATAAGTTCTGTCACTGCTAGCTGCTCCTAAAGAAAAATTTTACAATTGTTTAAATTATGGAACTATCAGGAAACATAAACTTTAGAAGGACTTTTAAGATACTTGGGTTACTTTCGTAGCCTAAACAAGGATATTTAATCACTTTCCAAAAATATATTTAGAATCACACAACCCTGTGATTATTTAATTTAACTTTTGGGAAAAAAAAGTTTGCCAGTTGTCATAAGTATCAAGTTCCAACACAGCCTGAGTACAGAATTGGGAGGTTTTAATGAGAAGCTTGAGGTGTTGCTGAGGGAAAGCTTATGGCTAGAGAACAGGTGGACAGCCGAAGAAAGAACTTGGAGTGGGAGTTTGTAACAAACCACATTCTCCAAGGGATTCTTGAGTCTCCCAACTCCCAGTGGAAGAGAAAGGATGACCCAGGGTACTGGGTGATGGAATTAAAGAACTAATTCAGTAAGTACGCTGCTTTCCCTAGAGGAACCTAAAATTCTGAATCTCTAATCCTAGAGAAAGAAGTCACTTGAGTCTAACTCAGGAGGCAAAAGGACAGGACAACAGGATGCTCTACAAAATCTCTAGATTCTAATCCCAGGAGAGCTCTGTAGCTATTCATAGAGATGTGTCTAGGACTATTAAGCCATCAGAATGGGGTCCTGCGGACCAAGTTCCATTCTTGAGCAGAGGTAGGAGGGAGGGCAATAGAGCTTGGGTTCAAGGTTGGACTCCCGTGCCAGGGATGAACTGCGTTGGAAACCAATAATGATAGCTGGGTTCAAACGTCACCAGACCGGGCAAATACAAGCTTGCAGTAAAGAAAGCAGAAGTAGGTGAGGAAGAGATCATTTGGATTTCAGATGGGTACACAGAGCCTTGCCCCAAACATGCCAGGCAGATTCTAGATCTTAAGATGCCTCCAGGCCTGGTTCTCATTGACTCACAAACTGATTTTTATTGCTGTGAAAGGGCAGGTTCATGATTTAGTGTCATTATTCCAGTAATACCTATTAATTGTAGGAGCATTTGAAAAAATACAGAAGACATTTTAAAAAGAAAATAAATATTCCATTATTCCACCATAAAAAGATGAGATAAGCTCCATTAAAAACTTTGGTATTATTCTTTCAGTATATTTCGTATTACATACACACATACACATATGCTATTATTATAAGAAAATATATTACACATTCTTCATCAGATGATCACATTATTGCAATTGCTTATTTAGTCATCTCTCCTGCCAAGAAGGCAGGGACAATATCTTCCTTACCATCATATTTCTACTACCCAGCATAATACCTAGCACAGGAAGACAGACATTATATAATAACACTTAGAAACTTTGTAGGTTTTGAAAAATACTGCCAAATGGCCCTTGTGGCAGGTTGCACCAATTTTTAAACCCACAAGCAATTATGAGAGGTTCGTTTCCCTTCACTCACAACAAAACTGCATCTTATCACGTTTGAAGAATCTTTGCCATTTTGCTGGGATTAACTTGTCTCTCATTATTCTATATTTGCATTTCTAAGCTATTAAGCTTGAATAATTTCCATATGGGCCATTCGTATTTGCAAAACAAACACTACCCCTTCAATGACTTCGCCTGGCTTCTGCCTTCACTAGTATTTATTGCCTCTTTAAAACACTGAGTTAATAATTTTATTTGTTCCTTTGTCAGCCTCCTCTGAAAATGATGACACTTTTCAAACAGTACCACATCTTTCTGCTCATTTCAATTCAATGCTCATACAGGGCATTGTGCATACTGGCTGTCCAAGCTGTGCACTAAGCAGGTGACTCTTCCCTGCCCTTGGGGCAAGTAATAACAGAACTTAAAGAAGGCTCCCGGGTAGGAAAATCATGGGTACTGGTAACAGAGAGATATGGATTCAAATCCTGGCTTCTCTACTTACTCACTCAACAAGACAACCCCCAAGGGTTTCAAATTTTTACTTAGGAGGAATAATACCAATTTGTCTTGCAAGGTTATGTCAACGAAAAGAGTCAAACTCTGTAAAATATTTGAAGAGATTTGTTCTGAGCCAAATATGAGTGACCAATAGCCCATGACACAGACCTCAGGATGGCTATGGCTTGGTTTTATACATTTTAGGGAGACATAACACATCAATCAGTACATGTAAGATGTACATTGGTTTGGTCCAGTAAGGTGAGACAACTTGAAGCAGTGTGCTATGGTTTGGCTTTGTGTACTCACCCAAATCTCATCTCAAATGGTAATCCCAATGTGTCAAGGGAGGGACCCGGTGGGAGGTGATTGGATCATGGGGACAGTTCTTCCCATGCTCTGCTTGTGATGATGAGTTCTCATAAGATCTGATGGTTTAAAGGTGTGGCACTTCCTCCCAACCTCCTGCCACCATGTAAGATGTGCCTTGCTTCTCCTTCACCTTCTGCCATTATTGTAAGTTTCCTGAGGCCTCTCCAGCCATGCAGAACTGTAAGTCAATCAAACCTCTTTTGTTTATAAATTACCCAGTCTCAGGTAGTTCTTTATAGCAATGTGAAAACAGACTAATACACGGGGGCTTCCAGGTCATAGGTAAATGTAAATATTTTCTGATTAGTAATTGGCTGAAAGAGTTAAGTTATTGTCTAAAGACCTAGAATCAATAGATGGGAATGTCTGGGTTAAAATAAAGGGTTGTGGAGACTAATAAGGGGTTGCAGAGCTTTATCGTGTAGTTGAAGCCTCCAGGTAGCAGTCTTCAGAGATAATAGTAATAATAGATTGCAAATGTTTCTCTTTTTTTAACTTTTATTTTAAGTTCAGGGGTACATGTGCAAGATGTGCAGGTTTATTATACAGGTAAATGTGTGTCATGGGGGTTTATCATACAGATTATTTATCACCCAGGTATTAAGCCTAGTACCCATTAGTTATTTTTCCTGATTCTCTCCTTCCTTCCAACTTCCACCCTCCAGTAGGCCCCAGTGTGTGTTGTTCCCCTCTATGTGTCCTTGTGTTCTCATCATTTAGCTCCCATTTATGAGTGAGAACATGCAGTATTTGGTTTTCTGCTCCTGCTTTAGTTTGCTAAGGATAATAGCCTCCAGCTCCATCCATGTCCCTGCAAAAGACATGAGCTCATTCTTTTTCATGGCTACATAGTATTTCATGGTGTATAGATTGCAAATGTTTCTTATCAGAAATAAAGAGTCAGTTCTATCAATCTTAAGGTCTCTGTGTTCATGTTAATGCTGGTCATCTCTGCCTGACTTTCAAAAGGGAGAAGAGTATAAGGAGGCATGTTCACCTTGCTTTCCATCATGGCCTGAACAAGTTTTTAAGGTTAGCTTTGGAATGCCCTTGGCTGAAGGGAGGGTCCATCAGTCGAAAGGGAGACTTAGAATTTTATTTTTGATTTACAGTTGCTGCAAAGACTAAATGATGTAAAATATGAAAAAAACACTACATAAATGAAGGTGATATTGTTGCTCTTGTTACTGCTTTCCTTGGGGATAAGTATTACATCCATCACCTGTTTTGAGGGAAATTGGCAAAGACAGTTTCCTTGCCAAGGCTAAAAATAAAACATGAGAGACTCAGTATTGCCCAGGAAAGCATAAAAAGCTATTGAAGTTTGTACTTTGTATGGAAGCTAATAAAGCTAAATAAGAACTTATTCCATGGACATCTTAATGTCATTCTCAGTCACAACTCAATTTGCTTTACTTGTCTTCCTACAGAAGTAGAGATTTGTTCTGCAAAGGGAAGTACATTCGACTTCCTCTTGGGGTTATTCCAACATGGTGGGGCATTGACTGACATGAAAAAGAAGCCTAGAGCTGAGGAAAGGACTGGGAGAGAATCCTAAATGAGCTAGAGCACTTGGAAGTCTAGCTTTCTTGTTTAAAATTTTAGCAAGCCAAAAAAGAAACTTATAAGAAATGCCTGTTGTATCCTGTCTTCCTCTCCAGGCTTCACACAATTCAGACAAATGCTGCCATCTCAATGATTCTTACCCTAGGTGTCCCTACTACTTAGGGAATTCTCTAATTATCTCAAATACTGTTGCATAGTTTCTCAAAATGCTTTAAAGTAGATTATGTTTATTTTGTATTCACTTTAAAATAAATATATGTCTTACAATATTTTTAGAGGAAATAAAAGGGCATTTAGAAATAAATTCGTGAGATGCATTTTTTTCTTATCCAAGATGGGGACTCACTTGAAAAACAAAAATCTAGACGATTGTTAGGAAAGATCATCTATGTCAGTGTCCTTAAATTATAACACTCAGACTCTTAGAGCCCTATTGTTAGAGTAGGTAGATAGGCAGATGTGAGTAGGGCAGGATGGAGCCCCAAAGAATGTCAGGTGACTGTCAGGTGATTTGTCAGGCAGCTGGTGACATGAAGGGGAAAATTTCCTAACAAACAGGAGACATCTTGAGTTTGTGGGAAACCACTTCCTAATAAGAACTTTAAATGATGGAGTTTGACCTCCCTCTGGGGACATGCCCAGGCATGTGTAGTAAGGCATAAAATGGCAGAGTTTGACCTGCATATGACTTTCCTCTAAAAGTGCTTGTGATCTAGTGCTAGCAGTAAGGAAAAATTGCCCTAAGAAAGCATGTCCATAGCTTCAACCACCAAATGGCACATGTGGTCCCTCCCAGATACTGGCAAGACACTGCACATGCAACAATTAGCTAGCAATTCACCCCGGTGGAAGGATGAGAGGAAGAGACCAGGAAAAACCAGGAAACAGTAAATCTGTAAGAGCCCTGAGCTAACAACCAGGCAGGGCACTCAATCGTTTGAGTTGCCTGCTTCATTCCTGATATAGTTTGGCTGTGTCCCCACCCAAACCTCATCCTGAATTGTAGTTTCCATAATCCCCATATGTTGTGGGAGGGACTTGGTGGGAGGTAATTGAATCATGGGAGCAGTTACCCTCATGCTGTTCTCATGATAGTGAGTTCTTATGAGATCTGATGGTTTTCTAAAGGGCTTTTTCCCCTTTTGCTCTGCACTTCTCCTTTCTGCTGCCATGTGAAGAAGGATGTGTTTATTTCCCCTTTCACCATGATTCTAAGTTGAGGCCTCCCCAGCCCTGCAGTACTATGAGTCAATTAAACCTCTTTCCTTTATAAATTACGCAGTCTCAGGTATGTCTTTATAGCAGCATGAGAACGAACTAATACAGTTCCTTCCAAATGTACTTTCCTTTGCTTCAATAAACTCTCATTTCTACCTTAAACCTACCTTTGTCTCTTGGCTAAATTCTTTCTCCCAAGAAAACAAGGATGAAGGATTATGAAGCCCACCCAAACTTGCCACTGGTAACACTATCAGCTATTTTAAATGGAAATGTGATATTTATATGCCGTTAGACTGCCCTGATAATTTTAGCAGGACCTTAATATCCTCTTAGTATCCCTCTCCCTATTTGATCAGACACTCTGTTTGGCTGATAGAATTAATGTAAAAATGGATAATTACTATTTATAAAATTAAAAGTTAAAATGTGGTGAATAACTCAGAAGTCATTTTTGTTGGCTAAAGGGTTGGCAAAAACAATCAAGATCATTGAATTTTATAGAGGAGGAAATTTAGACTCAACATCACTCAGTGAGTTAGTGGCTGGCCTGGGATTGGGATCTCCTGGCTCCTAGTACAGAATTTTTTCCCTCCAGTCAAAAATCAATATTTATGTAGAGTTGAAAAGGGGCTCTCTAAACAACAACAGTAATAATAAATAATTAAAATTCTCAGTCTTTAATTTATACCTTTGACAGACAGATATGAGACCCCTACAGTATGCATGCTATGGCCATGTTTGCCTTTGCTGGGGGATACAAAGGTGATTAGGACAAATTCTCTGCCCTTAGAGACCTTTGCACCAAGGGGAAATAATGCATTGACTACATGAATAAGCAACACAAAAAATAAAATGGTAGGTGCTGTCAGAGACAAAGATGATGCACAACAGAGATTTAGAAAGTGTGAGGTTTAGACTGTTTTGATTTCAGGCCAAAAAATTGTTCAGCATATGACAAAGAATGTCCTATCGGGGTCCTGAGCTATACCCAGTATTGGTTACTTTTCACCCATCAGTGAAAATTTCACTCCTTTCATCCATCCCTTCAATCTCTCATATAAAAATCTCATATAACCTTAAATTGAGGCTCAGTCCAAATATCATTTTCTCTATGTGTTTTTCTTAATCATCTCAGTCCTAAACAAACAACCTCTAAAAATTCTGGGAGCACTGAGCATTTCTACTGCATACATAATACTTTATTCCACAAAGCCTGTTGTTGTACTTATGTCCACATAGGTTTTGTTAAAAGAAAAAAGAAAGGATTCATGACACTTGTTAAAGAAGGTAAGGACAACTTTATTCAGGGGACTGGGGAGTACTACAATGGAGTTTTGTAGTAGGGGAGAGACAGAGGAAATGAGCCTCAATTCTAAATGCAAGGACAATGAAGATTTATATCCAAAGAGCATGGTAAGGGGTCAATAGATGAAAGATTACTAAAAGGAAACATCAAGGCTAGGGGGATTCTTGCTAGGCCAACTCAACAGGATTCTTGCTGAAGGCAGGCCAGAGTGACAAGATACCAGAGGTGAAGGATTTTTTCCTAAACAGACTCAGTAGGAGTCTTGCTAAAATGAGACTAAATGGGCCAGTGACAGAACCCAAGTTTGGGGACTAGTCAGAAAGAGGACTCAGAGGAGCTTGACTCAAATGTGGCCAAAAGACAGAGTTTTAAACTGTGTTTTGGCCCTGTCTATCTTTCTGACCTTATATACTAGAACCCCACCATATTCTCTCTACATTTTGTCAAAAATAAATAAATGAGATTCCCAGGTATCTCATCTTCTTCTCATTTTCTTGCCTTCATCCTTACCATTCTTCCTTTCTGGAACACCTTTTCTCCTCTTTGTTTTATCAGCATTATTTCCTCCAGGAAACCCCTTCCCAATTCCCCAATTCCCTGTCTGATGGGGTCTGAAATGAGGCAGAGCTCTCTGGCCAATTACATCAGGGCCAGGGATGCAGAGGCAGATCTCCTCTTACGATTGTCACCATGGCCTGAAGTAAAGTGCCAGATCAGATCCTGAAAGTCAAAACTGAGATAAGTGGAAACTGGGTGATCATCACAGGGGAGCGAGCAGAAAGGAGGAACCGAGGAACTGAGCTGAAGTCGGTAGTATAGAAAACAAACCCATGAGGAGGAACAGACACGGAAAATGTTAAGTATGAGGAAATGAGAGTGCAAAAGGCCCCAGAAATGGTTCTCCAGTTTTCAATATGAACAGTGTGCTTAAGCTGGAGACTAACTAAATGACAAGCACCCTTTTTATGTCCTTCCTCCAGGACATAGATTAGGATAACAAAATCCCATGGCAACTTTTGGAATTCTGGAGTTTTCCCCAGAAATCTCTTGGAACACTAATTTCTTCTCAGTATTGGCTAATTTCTGTGGCATGAGGGATACAAGCAGATACAGGGAAATAGCTGTGGCTGCTGTGAACAGAAGGGATGGGGTTGCCCTGAGGGTGTGTATTAGGCAGGGTTGTCTAGCAGGACAGAATTAATAGGGTAGATGTATATAAGATTGGGAGGTTTTTGTTTTGTTTTATTTCATTTTGTTTTTTGAGATGGAGTTTCGCTCTTGTTGCCCAGGTGCGATCTCAGCTCACTGCAACCTCCGCCTCCTGGGTTCAAGCGATTCTCCTGCCTCAGGCTCCTGAGTAGCTGGGATTACAGGTATGCGCCACCACGCCCAGCTAATTTTGCATTTTTAGTAGAGACAGGGTTTCTCCACGTTGGTCAGGCTGGTCTCGAGCTCCCAACCTCAAGTGACCCACCCGCCTCAGCCTCCCAAAGTGCTGGGATTACAGGCAGGAGTCACCGTGCCAGGCCTGTGATGGGGAGTTTATTAAGGAGACTTGACTCACACAAGCACAAGGTAAAGTCTCACGATAGGCCATCTGCAAGTTGAGGAGCAAGGAAGACAGTACTGGATCAGTTCGAGTCCTAAAACCTCAGAAGTAGAGAAGCTGACAGTGCAGCCTTCAGTCTGTGGCCAAAAGCCTGAAAGCCCCTGGCAAACCACTAGTGTAAGTCCAACAGTCCAAAAGCTAAAGAACTTGGAGTCTGATGTTCAAAATCAGGAAGCATCCAGCATGGGAAAAAGATGAAGGCCAGAAGACTCAGCAAGTCTACTCTTCCATCTTCTCCTGCCTGCTTTATACTAGCTGCTCTGGCAGCTGATTAGATGGTGCTCACCCAGATCAGAAATGTGTCTGCCTCTCCCAGTCCACTGACTCAAATGTTAATCTCCTTTGGTAACACCCTCACAGACACACCCAGGAATAATACTTTGCATCCTTCAATCCAATCAAGTTGATACTCAATATTAACCATCAAGTTGACACTCAGTATTAACCATCACAGGGTGTTTATGTAGCAAATGAGAACAGGCAAAAGTTGTAGTGTTGAAGTAGGTGAGGCCAGGGGAATTTTGGTGACAAACAGAGGTTCTTCACAAATAATTAATTTAAGCTGTTAAATTAGAAATATGAGATTTATATGATGTTGACTTGAAATGTAGAGGAGTTTTTGTGAATCTAGCTCAGCATGAACACATCAAATCATCTGGAATAGCTCTCATAAACTTAACTCAGGAGAGGCTAGGTGTGATGGCTCATGTCTGTAATCCCAGCACTTTGGGAGGCCGAGGAGGGCAGATCACCTGAGGTGAGGAGTTTGAGACCAGCCTGGCCAACATGGCAAAACTCCATCTCTACTAAAACTACAAAAATTAGCCAGGCATGGTGGTGGGCCCCTGTAATCCCAGGTACTTGGGAGGCTGAGGCAGGAAAATAACTTGAACTCGAGAGGTGGAGGTTGCAGTGAGCCAAGATCATGCTACTGCACTCTAGCCTGGGCAACAGAGTGACAGTCCATCTCAAAAAAAAAAAAAAAAAGAATTAACTCTGAAGGATTCTGTTCCATTAAGTAAACTAGGGAAGGATCAAATGTTTACAACTCTGAGGAACAACCATCATTTTTCACAGTTCAAACCAGAACTCAGCTAGTACAGCATCTAAATTTGCCCATGCCTATGGGCATGGCATGAGAGGACAGACTGCTCAAGTTCAGTCCATGTCTCACTCACTTTCCCAGTGTGTCTGTGATTTCCTCTGGTAAATCTATTGCCAAGCCATAGATATGCACTATTTAATAACCTGCCTGTGAAAGTTGAGTAGACACCTGACTAGGTGTAAGCATGGAAGACCTCAAATGAGTCCTCTGAAGCTGAAATAGAAGCCACGGATGGAAACCAGGACCTGGAAAGTCTATGAAGGTAAAAGTTTCCTTTGGTAAGCAGTCATGGTCATGGGCTTGAAAGACTTTGACCAAGCACTCATGTCTATTACCTGTGCTTGTGTTGGCACAACAGAATGAAGTTTCTATGTGATTGCTTATTTACCTATATCAAAAGTCAGGGACGAGTGGGAATTTAAGAGATGAAAAAATTTCATCCAGTTTCCTGGAGGTAGGGCAGATTTGAGGGTGGCAGGAAGGGAAGTTCCCATAGAGGGTATGTTCAAATACAGAGGTAGGTGAAGAAGATCAGAATATACCACCTTAAACTATACCACTTGGCATATGAATTATTTTGATTTTAAGACGATTGAGAAAAAAAAGCAAAAGCAGACAGAACTCTCTTCCCTCCCCCATCTGCCTAAAAGCAGAGCCTAATTTTCCCCTTGTGAAGGTGCCCCCTTCCCCTCTCAGATACCAGGAGGAACAGGAGGACCACCCTTATCACCAGAGATAGAGACAGAACTGAGATGAATCTGCATAAGCAAACCTTACTAATTAATGCTTATCTATCATTAGTTTCCCCCATATATTTACCTTCCCACAATTTGCCACTCCTAGAAGCCTAAAATCCCATATCCTTTATTTAGTCACTTCTCCACAATTTATCACCTTTTGTTAAAATGATATATAAGGCCAGGCGTGGTGGCTCATGCCTGTAATCCCAGCACTTTCACAGCAGGGGTTGAAAACCCTATCTCTGATAAAACAGACTTTAAACCAACAAAGATCAAAAGAGACAAAGAAGGGCATTACATAATGCAGCCATAAAAAAGGATGAGTCTTTGTCCTTCGCAGGGACATGGATGAAGCTGGAAACCATCATGCTCATCAAAGTAACACAAGAACAGAAAACCAAACACCACATGTTCTCACTCATAAGTGGGAGTTGAACAATGAGAACACATGTACCAGAAGCACAAAGAGGACCTGGTATCATTCCTTCTGAAACTATTCCAAACAATAGAAAAAGAGGGAATCCACCCTAACTCATTTTATGAGACCAGCAAAATCCTGATACCAAAACCTGGCAGAGACACAACAAAAAAAAATAAAATTTTAGGCCAATATCCCTGATGAACATCGATGTGAAAATCCTCAATAAAATACTGGCAAATCGAATCCAGCAGCACATCAAAAAGCTTATTCACCACGATCAAGTCAGCTTCATCCCTGGGATGCAAGACTGGTTCAACATATGCAAATCAATAAACATAATCCATCACATAAACAGAACCAATAACAAAAACTACATGATTATCTCAATAGATGTAGAAAATGCCTTTGATAAAATTCAACAGCCCTTCATGCTAAAAACTCTCAATAAACTAGGCATTGATGGAACGTATCTCAAAATAATAAGAGCTATTTATGACAAACCCACAGCCAATATCATACTGAATGGGCAAAAATTGGAAGCATTCCATTTGAAAACTGGCTCAAGACAAGGATGGCCTCTCTCACCACTCCTATTCAACATAGTATTGGAGGTTCTGGCCAGGGCAATCAGGCAAGAGAAAGAAATAAAGAGTATTCAAATAGGAAAAGATGAAGTCAAATTGTCTCTGTTTACAGATGACATGATTATATATTTAGAAAACCCCATCGTCTCAGCCCAAAATCTCCTGAAGCTGATAAGCAACTTCAGCAAAGTCTCAGGATACAAAATCAATGTGCAAAAATCACAGGCATTCCTATACATCAAGAACAGACAAACAGAGAGCCAAATCATGAGTGAACTCCCATTCACAATTGCTTCAAAGAGAATAAAATACCTAGGAATACAACTTACAAGGGATATAAAGGACTTCTTCAAGGAGAACTACAAACCACTGCTCAAGGAAATAAGAGAGGACACAAACAAATGGAAGAATATTCCATGCTCATGGATAGGAAGAATCAATATCGTGGAAATGGCCATACTGCCCAAAGTAATTTATAGATTCAATGCTATCCCCATCAAGCTACTATTGGCTTTCTTCACAGAATTGGAAAAAGCCACTTTAAATTTCATATGGAACCAAAAAAGAGCCCACATTGCCAAGACAATCCTAAGCAAAAAGAACAATGCTGAAGGCATCATGCTACCTGACTTCAAACTATACTACAAGGCTACAGTAACCAAAACAGCATGGTACCAGTACCAAAACAGATATATAGACCAGAGGAACAGAACACAGGCCTCAGAAATAACACCACACATCTACAACCATCTGATCTTTGACAAACCTGACAAATACAAGCAAAGGGGAAAGGATTCCCTATTTAATAATTATGTTGGGAAAACTGGCTAGCCATATGCAGAAAGCTGAAACTGGACCCCTTCCTCACACTTTATACAAAAGTTAACTCAAGATGGATTAAAGTCTTAAACATAAGATCTAAAACCATAAAAACCCTAGAAAAAAACTTATGCAATACCATTCAGGACACAGGCATGGGCAAAGACTTCATGACTAAAACACCAAAAGCAACAACAACAAAAGCCAAAATAGACAAATGGGATCTAATTAAACTAAAGAGCTTCTGCACAGCAAAAGAAACTATCATCAGAGTGAACAGGCAACCTACAGAATGGCAGACATTTTTTGCAATCTATCCATCTGACAAAGGGCTAATATCCAGAATCTACAAAGAACTTAAACAAATTTACAAGAAAAAATCAAACAACCCCAACAAAAAGTGGGTGAGGGACAAGAATAGACACTTCTCAAAAGAAGACACTTTTGCAGCCAACAAACATGAAAAAATGCTCATCATCACTGGTCATTAGAGAAAGGCAAATCAAAATCATAATGAGATACCATCTCACACCAGTTAGAATGGCAATCATTAAAAAATCAGGAAACAACAGATGCTGGAAAGGATGTGGAGAAATAGAAATCCTTTGGGGTTTTTTTGTTTATTTGTTTTTTTTGAGACGGAGTCTCACTCTGTCGCCCAGGCTGGAGTGCAGTGGCGTGATCTCTACTCACTGCAAGCTCCACCTCCTGGGTTCACACCATTCTCCCGCCTCAGCCTCCCAAGTAGCTGGGACTACAGGTGCCTTCCACCACGCCCGGCTAATTTGGTTTTTTGTATTTTTAGTAGAGATGGGGTTTCACCATGTTAGCCAGGATGGTCTCGGTCTCCTGACCTCGTGATCCGCCAGCCTTGGCCTCCCAAAGTGCTGGGATTACAGGCGTGAGCCACCGCACCTGGCCAGGAACACTTTTACACTGTTGGTGGGAGTGTAAATTCGTTCAACCATTGTGGAAGACAGTGTGGCGATTCCTCAAGGATCTAGAACTAGAAATACCACTTGACCCAGCAATCACATTACTAGGTATATACCCAAAGGATTATAAATCATTCTACTATAAGCACACATGCACACCTATGTTTATTGCAGCATTGTTCACAATAGCAAAGACTTGGAACCAACTCAAATGCCCACCAATGATAGACTGGATTAAGAGAATGTGGCACATATACACTGTGGAATGCTATGCAGCCATAAAAAAGAACGAGATCATGTCCTTTGCAGGGGCATGGATGAAGCTGGAAACCATCATGCTCCGCAAACTAACACAAGATCAGAAAACCAAACACTACATGTTCTCACTCATAAGTGGGAGTTGAACAATGAGAACACATGGACACAGAGAGGGGAACAACACTCACTGGGGCCTGTCGAGGGGTGGAGGGCTAGGGGAGGGATAGCATTAGGACAAATACCTAATGTATATGACAGGGTGACAGGTGCAGCAAACCACCATGACACGTGTATACCTATGTAACAAACCTGTGCGTTATGCACGTGCACCCCAGAACTTAAAGTATAATTTAAAAAAAAATGTAGTTCCAAAAAATATATATAAAAAAAACCCAAGTTTAACCACTTCTTTGGGGTTTTCTATGAAGCCCCCCAAGACACATAAAATTTTAAAAATATTAGCATCAAATATCATTTATATACTTTTTCTACTGTTAATCTTTGTCAGTTTAATTTGCAGGTCCCAGAAAAAAAAAAAAACATAAGAAGATAGAGAAAAAGTTCTCCCCTCTTCCACACAGAGATTCCCTCCTCCAAGTAATTTTCTACCTTGGCTTCACATTAGAATCACCTGGGGAGCCTTAAAGATTTCCAACACTCAAGTTGCAACTAATACAGAACAATTAATATAGAATCTCCGTAGCAACCTAAGCATCAGTTCATTTTAAAACTTCCTAGGTAATTCTGTACAAACAAGGTTGAGAACTAATGCCTTATCTGTTTGCTATGTGAAATTGTGGAGCAGCGTATAGTTGGCTGGAGGGAAGATGAAGGTCAAAGCTAGAAAACAAAGCCTATGTTTGGTGATCGATTCAAGGTTCTCATTCCAGAGTGGACGCCAAGAGTATCTGGGAAAGCGTAAGCCCATGATGAAGTGCAGCAGAGTGGACTAAAGCAATGTGGCCCGGAGCATTTTCAAAGGTGGAGTGCATTCCCATATGCTGTGCCTATATACAGCTGTCACAGAACATGTGCAGGATGCCAGGAAGTAGGACACCTTCCAAAATCAGTCTCCCCTTCTGACTTCCCAATACATCTCATGTTTGTTTGCTTATTCTGATGCCTATCCATTGTATTCTAATTGCTAAGATGCCTGTCTTTCCTACTATACTAGAAGTTTTTTTCTTGAATTAGAGACTTTTATATTATTTACTTTTTTTTTTGAGATGGAGTCTCGCTCTGTCACCCAGGCTGGAGTGCAGTGGTGCGATCTTGGCTCACTGCAACCTCTGCCTCCTGGGTTCAAGCAATTCTCCTGCCTCAGCCTCCCTAGAAGCTGGGATTATAGGTGCACGCCACCATGCCTGGCTAATTTTTGTATTTTTAGTAGAGACAGGGCTTTGCCATGTTGGCCAGGTTGGTCTTGAACTCCTGACCTCAGGTGATCCACCCACCTCGGCCTCCCATCTTTACCTACCTGTAGTATTTCCCAATGTAATAAATCTGTGTTGATAAATGAACTATTCGTTTGCATGTTACATAGTATCTTAGTTTGTTCAGGCTGCTATAACAAAAATACTATAGACTAGGTGGCATAAACAACAAACATTTATTTCTCACAGGGCTGGACACCAGGGAGGCCAAGATCTAGGTGTCAACACACTTAGTGTGTGATGAGGGCCAGCTGCCCAGTTCATAGCTGGCCGTCTTCTCACTGTGTCCTCACAGGGTAGACAGAGCTCTCTGAGGTCTCTTTGATAAGAGGACAAATCCCATTTATGAGGACTCCACCTTCATAACCTAATCACTTCCCAAAGGTACCATCTCCTAATACCACCTCCTTTCAGGTTAGAATTTCAACATTTGAATTTTGGGATGACAAAATATCCAATCTATAACACATAACTTTTAGCTACAGTATCAAAAATACTTTCTTTTCAAAGAAATTTGAAACCCTTAGATCAAGGGCATAAAGAAAATGGCATAGGTATTTCTTACTGAGAGACTCCAGAAAATCAACTAAAATCCTTCTCTTTAATTAGCTCAGCTTACATAAGGTAAATGCATGTCCTGTATCAGAAGAGGGAGACATTATGTTCAGATGAGGCATGTTTTGGTGCCATGTAAATCCAAAGATTAATGACCAGGCAGGAAGATATTTTAATTCTAATCTATGATTTCTAATTAATTTACAAAGAAAAATTTCCATTTTCAAAAATTGCTCTAAAAAATGATCTGCTTCAGGAAGGTGATTACATGATATAAATGAGAGTGAACAGAGAAATGATTCTGGGTTGAAATATTTTCCAAGGCTGCCTCAGCCATATTCAAGTTGTATTGGTTTTCTGTCAAATAAAACCAATGTGTGCTCATAAAAAGAATGATCTGCTTACCTGGTTGCTCTTGTTAAATTCAACTGCTTTAATAACAGAGATTGTGTGTATAGAGTAAAACTCTGCAGCTACCTGCTTCAATCAGCTAAAGTTCAGTCTGCTCATTCATTCACTCAACATTTGTTGATCCCAAAACAAAGAAATGATAAATGTTTGAGGTGGTGGGTCACCTAATTACTCTGATTTGATCATTACTCATTATATGCATGTATTAAAATGCCACATGTACCCCATATATACAATTATTACATATCAATGAAAAATTGAAGAAAATATTTGTACAGAATTCACCATGAGCCATATCTTCACATCCAGCAAGCCCAAATTCAAATGAGTAGTTACTACATGCTGTCATAGGTTTTGTTAAAGGGGATTCAATAGATTAAGCAAACAGATGTTAGACTTAAGTGGGACTTGTTGCTAGAATTCATTCACTCAATCATTCATTCAACAAATATGTGTAAGAACCTACCATGGGCCACACATTGCATTAAATAATAGGGATTATTTAATAGGGATACAGGTCACTACAAGATAGTCTTGACTCCTGCTTTAATGGAGTTTACAGTTTAATGGGGGAGAGGGAGACAGAAATTAGGTAAAACAACAAACAAAGCAGTAAGTGAGAACTGTGATAAGTGCAATGAAGTAAGGCAAACAGGGGTCTGAAAGATAACAGAAGAGAAACTAGTTTAGATTGGGTTTTCAGGAACAGCTCCTCTGCAGAAGTACTACTTCAACAGAAACATGGGAATGGAATAGACCATGGGGATGGGAAGTAGATAGGTCAAAACCGAATCCTTCTAGAGGGTAGAAAAGGAGCCAGTCAGTCTGTCCCTGAAGAATGAGCAGAGAAGGCAGTCTTGACATTGACTATGAATGGGATTCAATACAGGGATCAGGAGTCAAGGCCAGTGCAGGGCTTGACTGTAAGACAGAAACACAGCCATAGGGAGTCTAAGGCAGAGGGGAAGGCTGACTCCAGTGACAGATTCAGTGAGCTTTTACTTGATTGGAAACTTGAAAAAACAAGCCTCTGGTCTTCCTCTGGAGACACCTTTGCAGTATGGTCCCTTCTCGATCTCAAAGAGACCAATTCAGTTAAGACTTTGATACTCCTATCCAAAGCCCCGTCTTCATCTACCCAGAGGCCTTCAGAACCCATGTTGGCCAAGAGTGTGACATCCTCTCTGCAGATTTGGAGATCTGCTGGGGAATTCAAGTTCCCTGCAAGTCCCTTCTGAACCAGAAGACCAGTCTGGGGAAAGCTGGTCTTCTGGTTCAATGGACTCTCCCATTGGTCTTTCCCCATAGTCCACATTAACCTTTTCCTTTGGCCCTGCAGCATTTTCAGCAGAGATTGTGACCACAAGGCATTTGATGTAGCCTTGTCAAACCAAAGGGAAAGAGAGCTCTGAGTGCTGAAATTGCAAAACTCTAACCCAAATATTACAAGCCCACAGAATAGCATATCAGGTACCTGAATATTTCAATAAGAGTTATTTTTAAAGTATTCTGTACAAACAAATGGATGACATTGGATGTAGTTATATGAGTTGAAGAGAAATTTAATGTATTTAAATACACAGCTTTTGGCTTAACTAAGCACCGGAGCACATTTTCTCAGGCTATATTTAGGTTGTGAGTTTCCAGGTTTAAGGAACTATGAATTATTGAAAAGCACTTTGCAAAAATTTGGCAGCAATCCCTGAGCCACAGACTGAATCTGATTTTCAAACTTCTAATATTTCTTCAGTGTAACCATATATGAAAGGAGTGTTCAAGAGAGATCAGAATGTTAAATGGGGTGAGGTTTTTGTAATAACCAAGCCAGTGACATGGCAAACTACAGAAGGAATACAGACTAGCAGTGAGAAGATCTGTGTTTTGATTCCAGTTTTACCTTGAAAGCCATGAAGCCTTGGGTAGCACTGAATCCCTCTGAGTCTTGTTTTTTTCATTTATAAAGTGGAGAAAACAATGTCTACCCTTCCTGGACTATTGGCCAGAGTAATTATAAGAAACCAATGTGTGTGTGTGTGTACATATAAACTAAAACATCAAAAAATGTAAAGAATAATAATTGGATGATAAAATATGGAATCAACCTAAGTGCCCATCAGTGGATAAACAGATAAAGAAAATGTGGCATACATACACAACAGATACTGTTCAGCCTCAGAGAAGAATGAAATTCTGTCATTTGTGACAACATGGATGAGCTCAGAGAACATGATACAGAAAGATTAATATTTCATAATCTCATATGTGGAATCTAAAAAAGTCAAACTCATAGAAGCAGAGAGTAGAATGGTGTATACCAGAGGTTGGGGGCAGGGAGATGTTGGCCAAAGGATACAACATTTAAGTTAAGAGGAATAAAATTTGAGAGATCTATTGTACCACATGGTAACAATAATTAATAACAAAGTATTTTATGTGTGAAAATGGCTGAGAGTATTAGGTTGGTGCAAAAGTAATTGCAGTTTTTGCCGTTAAAAGTACTTTTAATGTAATTTACATTAAAACCACAATTACGTTTGCACCAACCTAATAGCTTTTTAGTGTTCTTATCACGCAAAAAAGTATGTGAGGTAATGCACAGTTAAGTACCTAGATTTAGTCATTGCACAATTACATATTTTAAAACATCATGTTATACATAATAAGTATATGCAACTTTTGGCCGGGCGCAGTGGCTCACGCCTGTAATCCCAGCACTTTGGGAGGCCGAGACGGGCGGATCACGAGGTCAGGAGATCGAGAACATCCTGGCTAACACGGTGAAACCCCGTCTCTACTAAAAATACAAAAAATTAGCCGGGCGTGGTGGTGGGCGCCTGTAGTCCCAGCTACTTGGGAGGCTGAGGCAGAAGAATGGCGTGAACCTGGGAGGTGGAGCTTGCAGTGAGCGGAGATCACGCCACTGCACTCCAGCCTGGGCGACAGAGTAAGACTCTGTCTCAAAAAAAAAAAAAAAAAAAAGTGTATGCAACTTTTATTTGTCAAATAAATATATAAATAAATAATAGGGAAGCTATAAGAAAAACATCAATCTCGGTGGAAGCTTAAAGTTTGTCCAGGCACGGTGGCTCTCATCTGTAATCCCAGCACTTTGGGAGGCCGAGGCGGGTGGATCACTTGAGGTCAGGAGTTCGAGACCAGACTGGCCAACAGGGTGAAACCCCGTCTCTACTAAAAATACAAAAATTAGCCAGACATGGTGTTACATGCCTGTAATCCCAGCTACTAGGGAGGGTGAGGTGAGAGAATTGCTTGAACTCGGGAGGCGGAGGTTATAGTGAGCCAAGATCGTACCACTGCACTCTAGCCTAAGCGAAGAAGCGAGACTCCATCTCAAAAAAAAAAAGAAAGAAAAAGAAAAACATCAAAGACATGCTTCCTTTATTTTAACATTTTCAATTTCAGAGGTGAGTAACTGCCATCATACTTAGTCTCCAGGTGATTTTCAGGTGTGCCCTCTGAGCATGACAGGTGAATAAAGCTATTTTTTTTTTTTTTTGAGACAGAGTCTCGCTCTGTTGCCCAGGCTGGAGTGCAGTGCAGTGGTGCAATCTTGGCTCACTGCAAGCTCCACCTCCCGGGTTCACGCCATTCTCCTGCCTCAGCCTCCCAAGTAGCTGGAACTACAGGTGCCTGCCACCATGCCCGGCTAATTTTTTGTATTTTTAGCAGAGACAGGGTTTCACCATGTTAGCCAGGATGGTCTCGATCTCCTGACGTCGTGATCCACCCGCCTTGGCCTCCCAAAGTGCTGGGATTACAGGTGTGAGCCACCGCGCCCGGCCAAAGCTAATTATTTCTCTTGTATGCCATTTCCTGAATTGCACAAAAGTTTGCTTTTCTGGCAGCCTTTCTTCATAGTTTCTTTCTTGATCTGTGTAAATCCATCTTTAGTTCTAGATTATGACTTGAGATGTTTTCTGCTGCACCTAAGAATCTCACATTCACCTTCGACTTTCTGTCCCTCCAGGAGCCTGCTCAAATTCTGGGAAGCAGGTAGTCCCTTCCCAGCATAACTTTCTCCTAGTTCTACTACCAGGGAAATCTGTCACTTGTCTCCACCTGTCTCGTGTCCTATGTGTTGGGGTTCAATCAGGCTGGTGGGAAAAATATTAAAGATAGTTAAAGTAATAGTCAAAAACTCTCTTGGAAGGCCTGAGAGTTTGCATAGCTTCCGATAGCTTGCCTGAAGGCAGCCAGAGTCTCTTTGCAGGAGCCAGAAACATTAGGGTGCAAGTACAAAGGAAAGTGGGAAGTTTATCTTACTAACCTGTTCACTTATATGGGCTTAAAATTAACCTTCATCCTACTGCAGGTACTTTACTGCCTCCTATTGCAGGGGCGGCCAAGGGGTGGGGGGGATAGGGCAGAATTTTATTACCAGCAAATGGTGCTTGCTTTAGGCCTTTAATCTTTACCCTCTAGTGGTGTTTACTCACAACTTTTGTTATTTAGTCTTACTGAATAAATGCAAGCCTGGCTAGCGGAGGATCAGGGCCGAGTCGCAACTGTTTACAGAACTTACCTTGGCTGTAAGCCGCTCGGAACCTCAGCTGGACTGGCAGAACAGAATATCTGTGTGTCAGTGTACTTTATTCATCCATTGCCGCATTAGGAGTCTGCAGGAACAGAGTCCCCCATCCTCCCCTCCCACCCCCGCAGCTACTGCCCCCGCGAAAGGAGCGCTGCCTCACTATGTATTTCTAAAGTTGGGAGTCAAACTTCCCATGCTCTGCCTCTCAACTGTTAGAGGGATCACATCGTGGATGGCTTCCTGAACAGTGCCTTCATCAGGTGAGAGATGAGCCGTATAGCACACATCATTTTTTATGTGAATGGAGATGTTCTTTCCTTCAGAAATCTTCCTACACCATTTTGTATTCCCAAACTAAGTGATGATAATTCGAGCTTTAAAGAACTGGTATTCAAATTTTCCCTTGTTAAATTCTGCATATATTGATTGGTCTTCCATCCCCTTTGTACCTACTTATATCACATTGGTGTCTTTTGCCAACATCCTATTACAGATGGAAAGGACCATCCCAGATTTACCTCTATATTAGGTAAGAAAATAACACCATCAGCACTGTGACATTCAGATTTATACTCCTGTTCCTTATGTATCATTTTTTTCCCCAAATGAGCACACAAATTGTGCTATTGAATTGTCAGTGTGAAACTGACTTTGAAGGCATTGAATTGTGACTGCCCCAAGGTCAGACCATTTGAAAGATCTCAGAAAGGACCCAATTCTTAGATCGTAACTTTGAAGACAATAGTCTTTTCTTCATAAAATTCCCCTTTTCCTCTCTCCTCACCTCCTTTTACTTTTGCGTGTACAAATTTCATCAACTGCTGCTTTTTAAAATCAGTCAAATCTGGTCTAGAAACAAAACAACACATTGATCCTGAAGCTAATGAAGGCTTTGTATCTAACTTCCAAATCACAGGAAATGCAGGGAACTGAAGACCATGCTAAACAACATTATAAAGATGCAATAGACAAAATGCATATGTGGGAAATGTCACAGGACAAAAGACCTAGTTTCTTAAACAACGATAACAACAAATTACAAAGATAAAAGGGGAGAAATGGAGGTGAACTTACAGAGTAAGAAGGATTTTGAAAGACTATCAAATATTTGCAATATATGATCTTTATATCCTGATTCAAACAGGATGGCTGTAAAAAAGAATTGTGAGACAATCAGATAAATTTGAACACCGCTTGATATGCAATATTAAGAAAATAATATTTTAAGGGTAAAAATGCTTTTTGTAATTATGTTTTTTAAAAGCATACTTATCCTCCAAAAATCCATTCTGATACATTATAAGGGAAATTATACATTTGAAATTTGCTTCATAATGATACTAGTAGGGTGAAAGTGGTAGGATTAGAGAGAAAACAGTATTGTCCATGACTTAATAATTTTGAAGTTGAATGATGGTACAAGAGTGCTTATTAGACTATTCCATATATATATTTACATGTATATATTTGAAATTTTCCATATTAAAATACTTTTAAAAGCCAGCTGAATATTTTACTAACCAGATGATTGAATAAACACCATTTCAACTGACTGTGTTGATGTAATGTAGACTTGGTCTGAGTAAGGTATTTGATTTATTCTTTCCTTTATTTACCAAGAGCATAAAAACCAAAAGGCCCAGATGTGTAATGCTAATGGAAGCTCTGCAATACCTACATACCACAGAATTTATTTGCTTTGTGATGCACTACAAAGTGAGTGGAGAAAATGCATAACATTGTTCTTTGATTTGAGCAGGGAGGGCTGCTTTCTTCTCTGTTGGAGGAATTAAGAAAAAGGCAACATAATCATCCACCCTTGCTTTGAAGTATAATAGCTTTGTGTTGTTACTCAGGCCCCTGTGAGCAAGTGTGATAGATCCTGTGTACTATGGGGAGATAAACAACAGCTAGAATTTATTAGAATGCCATCTAAGCTATAGAAATAGAGACTGAGAAGGGATTCAGAGATGACTTCAATAGATTTTGTTACATTTTATGTCTTTTAAAGAATGTGATACAAACAGGATGAAACTTTAGCATGTTTGTTCTCTGTGTCAGATATATGAATATTTGTTAAATTTTTCTCCATTTTTCCTTTTATGATAAAATATTTTAGTATAAAATATTTAAGGTTTTTCTGAATTTGCTTTGACATGAAGCTTGAGAATTAAAAGAATAAATATAATCAATACAATTTTGCACTCTGGGTGGACATCAGAGACAGACTTTTACAGGAATTGTGATTTACAATATCATGGAAGAGCCTCTTTTCTCTCATTCCCTTCACACCACCCCTGAAAAGAGACCAAAGATGTAATCAGATTAGTAAGTGTTATGTCTTAAAATGCAAACACTGTCAGGAAGTTAAGATATTGGCTGTCACTCAACTCTTTGTGTAATCATCTAAGATGTGTTCTTTCTGTGGCCCATCTCATTCATTCCAAACATGAGGACTATTAACTCCTTAGGAGCTGCAAAACTCATTTTTCATAAACCCATATATATACTAAACGTTGCATATAGACTGAATAAATAGTATGTCTCACAAATACATGTGCTGTCATTTTCCAAATAAATATAGTAATGTTGGGATTAATAAAATATAAATTTTTCAAAAATGAATAGAATCCAAAAAGTGTGGGTCATCATATATTTTCTCAATTGATGGGCTAATAAAATACAAAATCCATCATGAAGGGTGTCAAAATTTGGAAAGCCCTCCAAATTATCTGAGAGGGCTGTATTTCATTCTTTCTTTGGTCACAGAATATTCCATGGCATAGATGAACTGCAATTTATTTAGTCAGCCTTTCCTGTATTGGTGAGCTTTCTCTGTATCCAACGCTTGGCCAATACTAACAATGGTACAATAAACATCCTCTGACATATGATCTTGCAAATAGACACCTTTGTTTCTATGAGTTAGATTCCAGTAATGGAACTGCAGAATTAAAGAGGAATTGTATTTTAGGTTAAAATAGATGTTGCTATATTGCCTTCTGGAAAGGATGTAAGGCTTTGCAATCTCACAGTGTACAAAAGAGCCAGGTGCAGTAGCTCATGCTTATAAACCCAGCTACTCAGGAGGCTGAGCCAGGTCAGGAGTTTGAGACCAGCTTGGGCAACATAGTGAGACCCCATCTCTAAATAAACAAACAAACAAACAAGTGAAAATGTACAAGAGAATCCATTTCCCCAATTCCCCACCAGTAATGGGTTTTATACTTATTTTTAATTTTGCCAATCCAATGGATATAAATGATATTTTGTCATTATTTTCATTTTAATTTTTCTTACTACTTATGAATTCAAGCATCTTTTCATGTTTACTTGACCATTAAGATTTTTTTAATTTGAATTGTTTATTCAAACCCTCTCTGCATTTTTCTATTGTGTGTCTTTTTCTGTCACTCTGTAAGTAATCTATATATTATAGAAATGCTTCATATCTGATGTCTCCCTCTCCTACCTCTCACGTCACTTTCTATCATACTGATCTTTTTCATATTATCCATAGTAATTACCACTATTTGAAATTAATTTATTAGTCATTTGTTTCTTGTATGTCTCTGTCACTTTCAATAGAATATAAATTGCATGAAAGCAGAAAATCCTTTCTTCTTCAATATCTCCATCACCTCTGATAGTGCATAACACAGGATAGGCCCTGAACAATTTTTGTTGAATAAATAAATGAATTAATGATGGCAGTTAATTATGCATAGATTCATAAAATATAATGCTTGACTCAAGGTGCTAGGGATAAATGTCATAATTATGACAACAATATAACCCACATTTTCTGGAATCACTTTGATTATGCTGTTCCCTTAATTATACTTGCACTTGTGACACCATGTGTTTGAGTTGGTTCATACATGCATGTATAAATCATGTGTGGACACAGAAGAGAAAGCAATGAATAATTATTGAGGGGCTGTTAGGAATGGGAACAACATCACTAGTGATAGCAAGAGTTTGCCATAAAACCAGAAGGAAATGCATAAAGGCGGAAGAGCTTGGTCACGAGCAAAGAGGTGAGAAATCAAGAGGCATTTATGAGCGAGTAATCTGGTGTCATTAAAGAATGTAATGTGTTATTTGAGATAGAGAGAAGAGTGAAATGAATTGTGAATGGAAAGATGATGGTGATCAGGTTATAGAAAATTTACATGTTCAACTAAGGAGTTTGCTCATCATTCTTTATAGAAAATGTAGAGTCATCAGAAGTGTTTTAGCAGGGGAAGTGACATAAATTTATAATATAGAAAGAACACTCTGGTGGCAATGCTATGAATTAATTAGAAGGGAAAGAGAAAATTTTATTAATAACAGTCCTTCTCACAGCTCTAAAATAACTTGTGCCAAGCTTGTCCAAGTATATTTTATGGGCAGCATTTTTAATAGAACTAGCAGAGTCAGCACACATTTCCCAAATCAGATGACAGAATAAACCTTCTAAATTTTATCCATTAGCTTTTGCTGCCCACGTATTTTATGCGAAAAAATCAAAAACATATGAGTTGCATTAATTTCCTCAATAAAATGGATGCTTAAATTGATAGTTATGTTCATTTTCTGCCAAACTATATCAGTCTCCTAGTATAATCCAATAGTTCTGAAATGCTTTGGAGGAATTTTGTGTGCCAAGTACTGTGCTTGATCTTTACCTAGAAATGAGTTTAAGACTAATTGCTTAGATTAATGCTAGGAAATGTCATCACCTAGACTTAGCCTGTCGCCTGCCTTATTCAGGATAGATACATCTACATGGTAAAGTTATATTTATATTAGGCCAAGATAAGAGGAGATATATTTGTCTTCTTTTGTTGGTTTAGTAAATGTCAGAGAATACTCTTTGGCATGAATTCCCCAATCTGGACTAGATATTGATCAACTAAAGTGGTTAATTGGCACATCTCCCTTTGGAGAGGTAGTAGCTCTATCTTTGGGTATCATTAGGTTGTCCTTAAATAATTTTTTTAAATGGCTACTCTGAAAAACTGAACAAAACTTTATTGAGAGGGTGTAATATAGTTAAAAGGATGTGGGTCTTTGGAGTCAGATATCCCTAAATTCAGATCCCTACTTTCCCACTTACTAGTTGAGTAACATTCATTCAATAAATGGTTGAGAACTATTTTATGCCAATTATTGGTCTAGACACTAGAGATTGAAAGGCTCTGCCTTTAAGAAACCAGCAATCTAGAAAGAGAGATATACAATAAAATAAATAATGTACAATAGAATAGTGAACAGTGGTAACACAAACCAATAGGTAATGTGAGAAGGTAGCTAAATGAAAAGGAACCCTGGACCAAAAGAAGATAACAAAGTGTCAAGACGTGCCTAAGACTGCTATGTTTGGGAACATAAAGATAGTAAAGTTTTTTTTAAATTTATTTACAAAACACTGTGTGAACAAAGAACTTATCTGTTTATACCACTGTAATTTCTAGCACCTAAGAGAGTACCTGACCCATGGTTTGAGCACAATACATATTTGGTGAAAAAACAAATAAGACAAAAAATGTGTAGGGAAATCGTAAGAAATTAAACTAGAGAAACAAGCAAAGAACATATTAGGTTGGGTTTGTATTCCAAGATTAAAAATTATGATTTTTATTCTGTATCTGAGTATTTTCCAAACTTAGCTAAGAATTAGAATTCATCTGAATTCTGGGTCAACTGTTAAAAATGTTGGTTCCAGTCATCTTCCCATAACCAAATCCTAATCACTGGGAAAGAAGCCTGGAAATGTGTAGTTTAGCTAATACTTTATCTGATTCTAATGATTACGTGAGGAAACCAGATGAGGCAAAGAGGATAAAGGCTTGAACCAAGACAATAGGATTAATAGAGGAAATACATAAATTATATCATGTGCTAATTAGGTTAGCCTGTCAAAGCTCATTAATCATTGGAGAATAATCGAGAGAAAGAAATTTATTTTCTGATTTTTGTCCCTGGGTTAAGCTGATACCAAGAAATACAGTAAAGAATTCCAAAAGAGGAAATGATTGGGAAGAAAAGATCATGAATTCTAGAAAAGTCAAATTTGAAGTGCTTATGCTAAAACCAGGGGTGGTTCAGAAGGTAATCTCAAGAGAAAAGTCTAAGCTTGAATCACGGGGTGGATATCAGCACACACACACACACACACACACACAAAAATGCAATGTCTTAATCTGTTCAGATTGTCCCAATAATTCATGTTATGACATTTTGCCTTATGACGTACCTCCAATAGTATACAGGCAAACGTTTAGTAACTGGCTCTCAGGGAGTAGGGGGAAAGCCCTGATATGTGGCATCTGCCAAATTTTGTGATGTAAATACACCTACTGTGGTAGATTTCAAGTTACCAAACACATCACAAAATATGGGTTTGGGAAAATATGTGCATAATTGTTTCTCAACAGCCAGAAGAAGCTGGTTCCACCACACCATTGCCATCTCTGTGTCCCTTGGAAATTCACCTGCAATATCCTTCAGGCCATTCCTCCCTAATGGGTCCATACTCTAGTAAAAAAATTTCCATCCTAGCAATAAACATAATACAAAAAAAGTCAAGTCCAATATATTCAAATAAAGTGATTCCTTTCCAAACATCTCATCTGTTCTTCCCAAATCCTCCCAGGCTGTAGCACTCTGCTCCATGCCAGCAGGCAGTACTAAGCAGCTGGGTAGAATCATTACTCATTGTCCAGATGTATCATAATTTGGTCAGGTCTGGGTCTTTATGAACTCTGGCCTCTTCAATCCCCATCAAAGAATTCACTTAAGTGGCAATCTAGATCTACTGACATAGAGCCCAAGTTCCAAGATAGTTGGATTCTGATGGCCAGTTAGCTGGGTTTATAGTTCCTAGATTCATCTCACTTGCCTCATTCATATGTGTGTCTTTATTCTGCTGAGGAAGTTCCACATCATTCATTTCCTTCTACTATGCAGTCTGGCAATGGAGGCTTTGTAATCACTTCCTGAGGGATGGGGGAGGAAACTTGGATGAGGCAGCAAGAGTACAATACTGCTGGAATTGGTTCGCACTTATAAGGAGACTGCAGCTATCTCCAGCATTATCTGGCAGGATGCTCAAAGTCAGTCTGATGTTTACCAAAATCTCCTATCACACTACCTCCACACTGCTTGTCTTTAGGACAAAGCTGACGGATTACAATTTGGCCTTCTTGGTTGCCTTTTTTTTTTTTTTTAACTTGAGTGCTTGTTGTGTCATAAACTGCAATGTTTTTAAGATTTTAAAGTTGGCATTTCTTTTTATTGTAATCTGACTTGCACCATTTCCTTTGGGATATCAGCTGTCAGACTAACTCTTGATTCTTTAAAAGTAAAGTGCTATATTTTTCTCTAGCTACTTTTAAGGTTTTGTCTTTTATCATTGTTTTAGCAGCCTTATAATGATGTACGTAGGTGTGTTTTCTTAGTATTTATCTTGCTTGTGGTTCAAAGTATTTCTTTAATTTATGGCTTTATTTCTTCTATCAATTTTGAGAAATTCTCAGCTATTATCTCTTCAAATATTGTTTCTGTTCCATTCATTTCCTCCTCCCCATATATGTGTCTATAATTACATTTATGTCAGGCTCTTTAATGTCCCACATGTTGCTTATGCACTTTTTAGAATTTTCATTTCTTACAACATGCAGCTTATGCATCAACAAATGAGAATAATGATATAAGATTTTGGACTTGCCTTGCTAAATTTTCTTCTCTCTGAGATCTCAGCCACTCAACACCTGGCTGCATTGATAGTTCTCCAATGCCCTCAAATTGATTTTCTTTTGTATCTTATCCAGGTTTTGTAGTTGGTCTCTGAAGAAGGGTTGTGTGGCTGTAAGCTAATTCATCATAGCCAGAAGCAGAAGTCCAGGACAGAGAAAAGTAGCTGTATTCTGGATATACATGGAAAGCACACACTGAACATTATACATTGAAGGACTTGTTCTTTCATACAAAGTAAACTGTGAAAGATGAATTAAGTCACACTGAGGCCTTTGGCTTGGGCTGCTGGAAGGATTGAGTTGTAATTTACAGACACAGAAAGAGGGCATGAGGAAAAGGCTCGGCAAGGGAATATCAGGAGTGAATTTTGAGATAACTGTTAAAAAAACAAACAGCAGAAGGTGTCCAGGAGGCATTAATATATGAATCTGGAGTCCAGAGAAGAGATACAGCCTGAAGATATAAATGTGGAAATCATGGGCATATGGATGATGTTTACAACCAAGAGAGTAGATGAAGTCACCAAATGTAGGAGTGCAGATGAAAAAGAGAAAAGATCTAAAGAGTAAGTCTGAGAGAAATAAAATTTGTGTAGATGTCAGAGAGATGAAGAGAAACCACCTAAGGAGAATAGAAGAAGGAGCAGAAGGGAGATAAAACAAAAAACAAAAAACCAGATTCAGGAAGAGAGATTTAAAACAAGAATCTATTCCTCCATTTGTATTCCAGGAATGTGATATATGTATAATGTGATATCCTGGAATCCAAATGGAGAAGCTATTCCAAGAAAAAGACAGTCAACAGTGCATCAAATGCTACTGAAAGATCAAAAAAGATGACTGAAAATTGACCACTGAGTTAGAAACATGGAGTCATTGGTGACATTTATGAGAATCATTTCAGTGGAGGGGTGGAAGATGTCTGATTACAATGGGTTTAAAATAAAATGGGAGGAGAATTTATTCTCATCCTTAGTCAATGTATTAGTCTGTTTTCACACTGCTATAAAGAAATACCTGAGACTAGTAATTTACAAAGGGAAGATGTTTCATTGACTCACAGTTCTGCATAGCTGGGGAAACCTCAGGAAACTTATAATCATGGCAGAAGGGAAAGAGGCCCGTCTTACATGGCGGCAGATGAGGGAGAGGGAGCAAGAGCAGGGAAAACTTCCTTATAAAACCATCAGATCTTGTAAGAACTCACTCAGTATCACGAGAACAGCATGGGGGGAACCTCCCCCATGATCCATGATCCAATCACTTTCTACCTGGTCCCTCCCTTGGCATTTGGGGATTATAGGGATTACAATTCAAGATGAGATTTGGGGGGGACAGAGTCAAACCATATCAGTCAACTCCATCAGGAAATTATTTCTTGCTGTCTATGTAATTGAAATTTCTAGACAAACAATTCATCTAAAATTCATCTGATTTCCTGGAACAGATTGGCACGATTCATGCATTCTCAAGTCTGGTTATTTGAGGCTTTAAGTGTACCTCTTTAAAAGTTATCTCTAGGATCTCTTCATGGTTGAAGACCTTTTATGCACTAAATATAGTTAATGGTCATGAGTAAGTTGTTAAGATTTTGTGTACTCTTCACACTGCACAAACTGTTATCTGGAATGCTGAGGCAATATTGCACAGTGATGAAAATGTAAGTAACTTCTAGAACCCGAACTCTAACAAATACTTGCCCCTGGAGGCTTGTTAGCAGCTGCCTCCGCTTTCTCAGTTATGGAATTACAACATTTCCATGGACGATTCCAGCCAACATTCAGAGACATCCCCACAATGAGAATAGCACATTCAAGAAACACACATACACACACACACACACACACTTCTCAAGCTTCCGAGCTCAGGACCACACACACACACACACACACACACACACACAACTTCTAGTGGCCACTTCTCAAGCTATAATACTCATTACAAAAGCTTCAGAGCTCAGAACCACACAAACACACAAACAACTCTTGTGAATTTTGGAAAGAAAGGGGTACCCTTGACTCTAACAATTCTGGCATATGTATGTGTCATATTCCTTCCTTCCTCCTCTAGACAAAATTTATTTTCCTAAGACCATTGAATTACGTGGTAAACTCATTGAATTATTTTTATGTTCACCTTTCTTCAGATACCTCCCTTGAAATCTCAGAGGACTCCACCACTGACATAAATTCCCAGAGCACCATCAGCATTAATCCTCCTTCTAAATGTCTCACTAGTATTTTCAACTCATTCAGAGTTAAAGGTTATTCTGAAGAATAGAATGGGAAACTCTGACATCTCTGACAACAAAGATGCCATTTTAAGTGATTACTTTCCATCATCACAATATACGACGTGGTATATTCTTCAGGATGTGCTAACTGCTAGAACTAACATCCCCAAAATCACAATCACTAAACATTAGCACAGTGTTTTCTTGCTTATGTTAAAAGATAAACTTAGACACGTTAAAAATATAACAAGTTTGAGCATTAAACAATTCATGGACTGATCAGCACAGGAAGGAAAGCAGTTCAGCACCCCACTGGGAGGGGCAGGTGAGAGAGGAAACTTTTATGAGATGTTTATGAAAGAAAGACAAAGAAAATATATTTGGTTAGATAAAATGAAATGTTCCTAATTAGAGGTTATTTGGAGATCTCTGATTGGCAAAGTCTCTAGTTAGAGGATAGTTGGTTGTATCTGATTGGTTAAGCTTAAAGTTTATTTTACTGTTTACATTAAATTGGGTTTGGATTTGCTTAAGTAGGAACCCAAGGCCTTGGAGCTGTCTCAGTCTAGGTGCCTCTCAGTTAATCATTTTAACACGTATATACCCCAAAGTGAACATTCCTGGTCAGGTGGTTCTCCTGGGCACCTCTACAATCAACAAAACCTCAGGAACCCAGGCGCTTCCATTCTGCGGCTTCAAGGTCCTTCTGACATCTTCAGCCATCCAATAAAGGAAAGAGAGAACAGAGTTTTGCCCAAAGGGTTTTGAAGCCAGCCTTGGAAATTGCATATCATCTCCACAACATTTCATTGACTAGAAAGTAGTCATGTGATTTTTATCCAATTTCAAGGGAGATGGGGAAATGTAGTCTTGTGTGCTCAGGAAGAGGAAATATAATTTCTGAGCCTCCAGCCTCTCTCTGCCATAGACTTCATTCTGACCACCAAATTTTCAGCTCATTCTTTGTCCTATATGCAAATTACTCATCCACTTACCTATGAAGACAACTCAAAGTCACACCCAATCACGACATCTTCATCAGAGTTCAGGATCTCCACATGATGCGCAGTCCTTCCATCAGGGCTGGATATTGTTCCTTGTTTTCTGGTAGCCTATGAATTAAAACATCAGTTATCTGCCTGTAACTACCACCATGCACATAGACGATATGCAATAGTGGAACAGAAGCAGGACAACAATAATAAATGCCCCCAGTTACAAAGGAAACAAGTGGGAAAAGCCTAGAAGTCAATTATCTACAGAAATTCTCAAGTCCATTTGAGTAGAAAATGTGAAGAGCCCTGATGTCGTGATAGGAAAAGTTGTTTGAGAGGGTGTTGCTAATGCTGTCTGGGAGGAAGGTCCTTGTCCAGTTGACATGGTTTGCCTGTGTCCCCACCCAAATCTCATCTTGAATTGTAGCTTCCATAATTCCCATGTGTTATGGGAGGGACCTGGTGGGAGATCATTGAATCATGGGGGCAGTTTCACCCATATTGTTCTCATGTTAGTGAATAAGTCTCACAAGATCTGATGGTTTTATAAGGGGAAACCCCTTTCGCTTGGCTCTATTCACTCTCTTGCCATTGTAAGATGTGCCTTTCACCTTCTGCCATGATTGTGAGGCCTCCCCAGCCATATGGAACTGTGAGTCCATTAAACCTCTTTTTCTTTATAAATTACCCAGTCTCAGGTATGTCTTTATCAGCAGTGTGAAAATGGACTAACACACCACTCTTCTTAGCAGCTGCCTTCATCCTCTGCAAGCTCCATCTTGTCTCTTACTCCTCTTGGTCATACATGAAGTGGGAGAAGGGCCTTTTGAGACCCTTGGAAAACAGCCTCATGCTTATGGAATTTTGGAGTTCGAATGGTTGTCTGAACTCTAAAATGGTCAAAACTGGTGTTTGGTGGTTTTTAATTTTGTCTGTTTGTTTAGTTTATGGCTTATTTGTGACAAAAATTCCTCAAAAACTTAATAGGCTTCTGATCAATTTACTTCCAGGTGGTCGTGTGTGCCAGAAACCACATTCATAGATCTTTCCTAGACATAATTCTCAAATATGTTTTATCTCTCTGCTTCCTTGCCACCATACTAGTTAATCTCGTCCAACTTAATACCAGGTACCTTGAGGCTATAACTTCTGAATGGGAATACCTTATCATGAAACTGAACTTTTTTGTGTGTGAATCAATTTATTTACCTGAAAATATTTACTAAGCTGTTAGTGGCTAAAGTTTTTTTTTCTTTCTTTTTCTTCCCTTTGTGTAGTTTCATTTCTCACTGTTTGCATTCTAGAAACAGCTGACTTTTTTAATATTGCAAAACCTGAATTTCCAAACTCTCTCTATTTCCTCCCATTTATGCTTGCAAACTAGCCAATTCCTTCCCAAGCTTTTTCTTGGCCAAACACAGCTAATAAAAACAATACACCATTAAAATTATGCTTCTCATTTCTTTTCCTAGAGTTCAGTTTCAATAGGCACATATTCTACCTTCCAAGTGTTCACAGAAAATAAGTTTTACCAAATGTTTTGCCACTGCTTAAGAAGATCACCATTTTTCCAGCAGTCAGTTTCAGTCTCCTATTGACCGCCACAAATTACTAAGCCAATTCCACATATTATAATTTTTTGTTTTGAAAGTACTCCATGTCGACATACAAACATCTCTATTAGAATAGGCTAACTGCTGTAGCAAACATCTCAAAACCTTATTGGCTTAATAAAATAAGATATATTTTTAATTCAAGTTTGATGGTTCTCTTAAGTGTTTCCTCTGCAAACTGTGACTTAATAACCAAGCGGCTTCTATCTTATGGTTTTGCCATTTTAAAAATTCAAGGCAATCTTGGAATAATCTAGTCAGCAGAGGAGGGAAATGAGAAGAGTTTAACACAGAAGATTTTATGATGATGTCTAATATTGATATACATAAATTCTGTATATGTTTCTTTTTCCAAAACCCAATCACATGGTCCTACCACATGATTAGGTATTAGGTCCTAACATGATTAGGAGTTAAGAGGTGATTAGGTCCTAATTACCTAACACCTGAAATCGCCAGGAATTAAAGTCTTCCCATGTGTGAAGGTAGGATTAGTGAGCATCTAGCCACTTTTAGAGTAAAATTCAGCTAGAGCCACAGATTATCCTAATATTGGCAAGTCAAGATCATCCAGTTCTAAAACATGCAACAAAAATGTATGAAAAACCCAGCCAGAGTCCTGACAATTTACTTTGTTAATATATTAACTAAAATGCATTGAGAATTTACTATTTGCCGGGTATTCTTCCAATTGTTTCATAATTATTAAATTATTGTCCTTAAAATAATCCCATAAGGTAGTTGCCATTATTATACCCATTGTATAGATGAGAAAACTGAGGCATAAATGGATTCAGAAACTCATCCAAGATCCCATAGCTAGTAAGTGGCAGAAGCAGAATTTGATCCCATGCAATCCGGTTCTAGAGCATGGACTCACCCATTTTATTGTTCACCCTTTCTGATTTCTCCATGAGTTTCTCAAGTGACTAGTTTAGTTACTATTGTCTAATGGCATATTCTCTCTTCCCCTCTCCTGCCCAGAGAGGCATTTTCAGTCTTGTCTGCTTGTTTCCAACCCTTTAGTGGTTCTCTAAAAGTCTACTCTTAATGTACTCCTGTACTGTTCTAAAGCTGTATTAGTGAACACTTTGGGAGATTATCATCCAATTTATAAAGTGACAAGGGAAGAGTATAAAGGGAAATTAAGAAATATATTGAAGGGGTAGTGAGGAGAGCAAGGCAGCCCACATCTCACATATGCAGAGCGTGAGGCAAGAGCACAAACAGCGACCTACATTCCATATGTCTAACACTTAAAAGTTATACATTAAGCCAGCACGACGTTAAATAAAATATACTTCATCCTCCTACCATGAAAAATATAATATCTTGGAATGCCAGGCTGAATACAGAATTATGGAACTCAAAATTTTATGCCTGAATGTGTTAGCATGGGAAGGAGCTAGCTCCTGATCCCCTGCCTTCCTTCTCCCTCCTGTGGGTTCATCCAATACTACAAAAGGCCTCTCACACATATGGAAAGACATCTCAGTGCGCACATTTGAGCTCTGTCCACACCACCGCAGCAAATAGCCACTCCTAAGTCTTCCATTAGGAGGGTAATTCCAGAGAAGAGGTAGGGACTGGGAGCCAGGCTGGCTGTTTCATAGGAAATTGCAGGTTCCTGACTATCCATAATATAAGTCTGGGTGGAAAGGGAGATAGATTCTGGGTGGGCACATTTTCTTGGCCCCCAGAATTCTCACACTATGGGAAAGGCCATATGAGGCTCAGAGCTGGGCTCTCTGAAGAATGGGACTGAAACTCCTGACTTTCCCTTCTGACCATAAGGGAGTAACAGGGATCAGATTTGCCCTCCAGCCTCCAGCAGTCGACTTGAATTACAAATACTGTCAAAGAAAGCTCTTCAGATATAAGAAAAATAATAACAGATGATAATTTAGAACAATGTAAAGAATTAAGAATTCCAGAAATGATATATATGTGGCAAAATATAGAATGTATTTTTCTCATTTTTAACCTCATTGAAATATAACTGACCGTTTAAAGATGTACTCTGAAAACACTCATCTACCAAAATATGGAGTGGATAATATTATTATGCAAGTAGCGTTTAAAATAAAACGTATTTATCAGACACAAAGATGAACATTTCATAATAATAAAGGCACTACTTCATCCAGAGGACATAATAATTGTAAACTTTTACACACCTAATAACAGAGCTTCAAAATACATGAACCAAAATTGATAGGATTAAAAGACAAAACAAAGAAATTGACAATAGAATTGAAATGGGAAATAAACAAATTATGATTGCAGTAGGAGACTGCAACACTCCTCTAGCAGTAATTGATAGACAGGCAGATGGAAAACCAGCAAGAATATAATGCCCTTGAATAATCATTTCAAATAATTTAACCTAATTGACATTTATGAAACACCTCACATAATAGCAGCAGAATACATATTATTTTTCAGTGAATGTAGTACATTTACCAAAATAGATCATATGCTAGGTCATAAAACAAGTCTCAAAAAATGTAAAGGAATTAAAACCATGCAAGGTATGTTCTCTGACCATAACAAAATTAAACTAAAAATAACTAACAGAAAGATATCTGGAAAATTCCTCCAATACTTGGAAATTAAACAACACCTCTCTAAATAACATATGGATCAATAAAAAAATTGTAAGAGAAATTAGAAAATATTTTAAGCTGAATGAAAATGCAAATACAACAGATCAAAATTTGTAAGATGCAGCTAAAGCAACATTTAGAGAGAATTTTTAGCATTATATGGTTGTATTAGAAAAGAATAGAAGTGGCAAATCAATGATCTGAGATTCCACTTTTAAAAACTAGAAAAAGAAGAGCAAATCAAACTTAAATAAATTGATGGAACAGAATAGAGACCAGAAATAGAGCCACATATTTTTGATCAACTAATTTTTGACAATGGTGCCAAGGTGACTCAACTCATAAAGGAGATAGTCTTTTCACCGAGTGGAACTTGAGCAATTAGACACACACACACACAAATTAACCTTGATCCTTACCACCTCTGTATATAAAACTTAACCTGAAATGAATCATAGACCTAAATATTAGAGTTAAAACTATAAAACTTCTAGAAGAAAATGTAGAAGAAAATCTTACATCCAGAATGTTTAAGGACTCTTAACAAATTGGTAAAACAAAAAAAAAACACCCAGTTTTTAAAATGGGCAAAAGATTTGAATAGACACATCACCAAGAAACAATGACAAACATACACATGAAAGGGTCCTCAACTTCATTAGTCACCAAGGAAATGAAAATAAAAACCACAGAGTTATCACTGCGCGTTCTCTGGAATGGTAGAAGTTTAAAAGACTGAGTACCAAATGCTGGCAAGAATGTGGAGCTGTGAGAACTCTCATAGATTTTTGCTGGAAATGCAAAATGGTGTAACCACTTGGAAAACATTTTGGCATTTTCTTATACAATAAAGCATCCAATTATCATGAGACTCCCAAATCCCACTTCTGGGTATTTACTGCAGAGAAATAAAAACACATGTCCACACAAAGACTTGTATTCAAATGTTTATAGCAGTTTTACGTATAATAGCCCAAAACTGAAAACAGCACAAATGGCCATTACCTGGTCCTCAGATGATAACTGTACTCTGTAATACTTAGCTATAAAAAAAGAGAAACTACTGACCGTCCTGGCTAACACTGTGAAACCCCGTCTCTACTAAAAATATAAAAAATTAGGCGTGCGTGGTGGTGGGTGCCTGTAGTCCCAGCTACCGGGAGGCTGAGGCAGGAGAACGGCATGAACCCGGGAGGCAGAGTTTGCAGTGAGCCGAGATCCCGCCCCTGCACTCCAGCCTGGGCGACAGAGCGAGACTCCGTCTCACAAAAAAAAAAAAAAAAAAAAAAGAGAAACTACTGATATGGAACAACATAGATGAATCCCAACAGCACTCTGCTCTGTGAAAGAAGCCAGACACCAAAGACTGGCTACTGTGTAGTTTCCATTCACACACAATTTTAGAAAAGATAAAATTATAATGACAGAAAGAAGATTAATATTTGCCAAGAATCAGGAGTAGAGGGAGAAGACTGATTCCAAGAAGCATGAGGACAGTTTTTGGGGTGGTGGGCATGTTCTATATCATGATTATGGTGGTGGTTTCACGACTGTAGAAACTTACCAAATTGTAGAAATTTACCATGTATCTGTAGAAACTTACTAAATTGGACTCTGACAATTAATGAATGTTATATTATGTATGTTAAACCTCAGTACAACTGATTTTAAAGAGTGTGAAACCTAGAGCAGGGACCCCTTTTGCCTGAGTATAAAGGCAGAAATGAAGAAAAAAAAGAACAAGCAAAAGAAACTGAAAATGTTTAATTTATAAGGTGAATAGAGACCCTGGTCATTGTATTAATAGTAGCCAACAATCACCACTATATATCAACAACATCTCATATTTAATGGTGGTTCTTATGTGCTAGGCACTCGTCTAAACTTCTTGAATTAACTCTTTTAATTTAGACAACAATCCTGGTAGTAAGTCAAGCCTTTTAGTGAGGACATGGTCAACACTGAATGCTGCATACAGAGGAGGACAAGAGTGGCATTGGTTTTTGTTTGTTTGTTTGTTTTGTTTTACTTTAAGTTCTGGGATACATGTGCAGAATGTGCAGGTTTGTTACATAGGTATACATGTGCCACGGTGGTTTGCTGCACCTATCAATCTGTCATCTAGGTTTTAAGCCCTGCGTGCCTTAGGTATTTGTTGTGGCATTGTTTTATGCTAAAGCATGTACATAGCAATTAGAAGGATGGGTTAAAGCTGCATTGCTATAGGTTAACTGTGAATTAGGAAAATTGAAGAAGCAGAAACAAACAATGTAGACTGTTCCTTTAAGAACTTGGCTGTGAAAAAAAGAAGTGATATCGGATTATAGTCAAAGGAAAATTTGTATTTTTAGGATCTGACATTTTTAACGTGTTTATAGAATGAGAGAAAGGAACTAGAAAAGATATAGATTCTAAAAATATAAGTGGTTGGGGAGATACTTGGTGAAAAAGGAGAACTTGGGTTCTTCACTTATTGGAGCCTCACCTATTTTCTTTCTAGAAAAATAAAAATCATAATCCCAACTACAAAAATTTCTATGAGAATTGCATGAAATAAAATATGTATTCTAGCCCTGTATTTTACTTTCTTTTTCATTTATTATTATACTACTTACTCTGTAAAGTCCAAACCAGCTACAAGAAGTTAACTTGCTATAATATCGTCTTTCTGGGGTTTTCCATGAATCCTATTTAAAAGAGCAGGGGCAGAAAGAACTCAAGAAGTTTCAAAAAGTTATCAAAATAGATATCAATGGCCACATCCACATACTAAATAGGAAACGAAGCATAGGAATAAATGTGATACTATTTGGAAATAGAGAGGAAGAGAGGACGAAAGACTGAAATAAGAAAACACATTAACCCCAAGGAAAAAAATTTGTTGAGTACTTTGCCATTGGAGTAAAATAACCAGTACCTTTTATCTCAGATGATTGTAGCATTAAACTAACCAGACAAAAATGTTTATAAGCACCCTTGATTGCCTTCCATAAGAGGCATTAGCAATGTAGATCAACAAAACAGGTGAACTACGTGGGATTAACTGAACTATGAATGAATGAATGAATATTGAATTTTTATTTTTTAAACTATAATAATCACCCAAGGGACACATAAAGGCAGTCAGGAAATGTCAAAGATAAAAATGTTAATTAGGACATTTGGTTTCTTCTTTTTTTTTTTGACTGTTCTTTTTTTTTTTTTTTTTCTTTTATTATTATTATTATTATTATTATTATTATAATTATACTTTAGGTTTTATGGTACATGTGCCCAATGTGCAGGTAAGTTACATATGTATACATGTGCCATGCTGGTGCGCTGCACCCACCAACTCGTCATCTAGCATTAGGTATATCTCCCAATGCTATCCCTCCCCCCTCCCCCCAACCCACAACAGTCCCCGAAGTGTGATGTTCCCCTTCCTGTGACCATGTGTTCTCATTGTTCAATTCCCACCTATGAGTGAGAATATGCGGTGTTTGGTTTTTTGTTCTTGCAATAGTTTACTGAGAATGATGATTTCCAATTTCATCCATGTCCCTACAGAGGACATGAACTCCTCATTTTTTATGGCTGCATAGTATTCCATGGTGTATATGTGCCACATTTTCTTAATCCAGTCTATCATTGTTGGACATTTGGGTTGGTTCCAAGTCTTTGCTATTGTGAATAATGCTGCAATAAACATACGTGTGCATGTGTCTTTATAGCAGCATGATTTATAGTCCTTTGGGTATATACCCAGTAATGGGATGGCTGGGTCAAATGGAATTTCTAGTTCTAGATCCCTGAGGAATCGCCACACTGACTTCCACAAGGGTTGAACTAGTTTACAGTCCCACCAACAGTGTAAAAGTGTTCCTATTTCTCCACATCCTCTCCAGCACCTGTTGTTTCCTGACTTTTTAATGATTGCCATTCTAACTGGTGTGAGATGATATCTCATTGTGGTTTTGATTTGCATTTGTCTGATGGCCAGTGATGGTGAGCATTTTTTCATGTGTTTTTTGGCCGCATAAATGTCTTCTTTTGAGAAGTGTCTGTTCATGTCCTTCACCCACTTTTTGATGGGGTTGTTTGTTTTTTTCTTGTAAATTTGTTGGAGTTCATTGTAGATTCTGGATATTAGCCCTTTGTCAGATGAGTAGGTTGCGAAAATTTTCTCCCATTTTGTAGGTTGCCTGTTCACTCTGATGGTAGTTTCCTTTGCTGTGCAGAAGCTCTTTAGTTTAATTAGATCCCATTTGTCAATTTTGGCTTTTGTTGCCATTGCTTTTGGTGTTTTAGACATGAAGTCCTTGCCCATGCCTATGTCCTGAATGGTATTGCCTAGGTTTTCTTCTAGGGTTTTTATGGTTTTAGGTCTAACATTTAAGTCTTTAATCCATCTTGAATTGATTTTTGTATAAGGTGTAAGGAAGGGATCCAGTTTCAGCTTTCTACATATGGCTAGCCAGTTTTCCCAGCACCATTTATTAAATAGGGAATCCTTTCCCCATTTCTTGTTTTTCTCAGGTTTGTCAAAGATCAGATGGTTGTAGATATGTGGCATTATTTCTGATGGCTCTGTTCTGTTCCATTGATCTATATCTCTGTTTTGGTACCAGTACCATGCTGTTTTGGTTACTGTAGCCTTGTAGTATAGTTTGAAGTCAGGTAGCATGATGCCTCCAGCTTTGTTCTTTTGGCTTAGGATTGACTTGGCAATGCGGGCTCTTTTTTGGTTCCATATGAACTTTAAAGTAGTTTTTTCCAATTCTGTGAAGAAAGTCATTGGTAGCTTGATGGGGATGGCATTGAATCTGTAAATTACCTTGGGAAGGATGGCCATTTTCATGATATTGATTCTTCCTACCCATGAGCATGGAATGTTCTTCCATTTGTTTGTATCCTCTTTTATTTCCTTGAGCAGTGGTTTGTAGTTCTCCTTGAAGAGGTCCTTCACATCCCTTGTAAGTTGGATTCCTAGGTATTTTATTCTCTTTGAAGCAATTGTGAATGGGAGTTCACTCATGATTTGGCTCTCTGTTTGTCTGTTATTGATGTATAAGAATGCTTGTGATTTTTGCACATTGATTTTGTATCCTGAGACTTTGCTGAAGTTGCTTATCAGCTTAAGGAGATTTGGGGCTGAGACAATGGGGTTTTCTAGATATACAATCATGTCGTCTGCAAACAGGGACAATTTGACTTCCTCTTTTCCTAATTGAATACCCTTTATTTCCTTCTCCTGCCTAATTGCCCTGGCCAGAACTTCCAACACTATGTTGAATAGAAGTGGCGAGAGAGGGCATCCCTGTCTTGTGCCAGTTTTCAAAGGGAATGCTTCCAGTTTTTGCCCATTCAGTATGATATTGGCTGTGGGTTTATCATCAATAGCTCTTATTATTTTGAGATACGTCCCATCAATTCCTAATTTATTGAGAGTTTTTAGCATGAAGGGTTGTTGAATTTTGTCAAAGGCCTTTTCTGCATCTATTGAGATAATCATGTGGTTTTTGTCTTTGGTTCTGTTTATATGCTGGATTACATTTATTGATCTTGCATCCCAGGGATGAAGCCCACTTGATCCTGGTGGATAAGCTTTTTGATATGTTGCTGGATTCTGTTTGCCAGTATTTTATTGAGGATTTTTGCATCAATGTTCATCAAGGATATTGGTCTAAAATTCTCTTTTTTTGTTGTGTCTCTGCCAGGCTTTGGTATCAGGATGATGCTGGCCTCATAAAATGAGTTAGGGAGGATTCCCTCTTTTTCTACTGATTGGAATAGTTTCAGAAGGAATGGTACCAGCTCCTCCTTGTACCTCTGGTAGAATTCGGCTGTGAACCCATCTGGTCCTGGACTTTTTTTGGTTGGTAAGCTATTGATTATTGCCACAATTTCAGCTCCTGTTATTGGTCTATTCAGAGATTCAACTTCTTCTTGGTTTAGTCTTGGGAGGGTGTATGTGTTGAGGAATTTATCCATTTCTTCTAGATTTTCTAGTTTATTTGCATAGAGGTGTTTGTAATATTCTCTGATGGTAGTTTGTATTTCTGTGGGATCGGTGGTGATATCCCCTTTATCATTTTTTATTGCATCTATTTGATTCTTCTCTCTTTTTTTCTTTATTAATCTTGCTAGCGGTCTATCAATTTTGTTGATCCTTTCAAAAAACCAGCTCCTGGATTCATTTATTTTTTGAAGGGTTTTTTGTGTCTCTATTTCCTTCAGTTCTGCTCTGATTTTAGTTATTTCTTGCCTTCTGCTAGCTTTTGAATGTGTTTGCTCTTGCTTTTCTAGTTCTGTTAATTGTGATGTTAGGGTGTCAATTTTGGATCTTTCCTGCTTTCTCTTGTGGGCATTTAGTGCCATAAATTTCCCTCTACACACTGCTTTGAATGCATCCCAGAGATTCTGGTATGTTGTGTCTTGGTTCTCGTTGGTTTCAAAGAACATCTTTATTTCTGCCTTCATTTCGTTATGTACCCAGTAGTCATTCAGGAGCAGGTTGTTCAGTTTCCATGTAGTTGAGCGGTTTTGAGTGAGATTCTTAATCCTGAGTTCTAGCTTGATTGCACTGTGATCTGAGAGACAGTTTGTTACAATTTCTGTTCTTTTACATTTATTGAGGAGAGCTTTACTTCCAAGTATATGGTCAATTTTGGAATAGGTGTGGTGTGGTGCTGAAAAAAATGTATATTCTGTTGATTTGGGGTGGAGAGTTCTGTAGATGTCTATTAGGTCCGCTTGGTGCAGAGCTGAATTCAATTCCTGGGTATCCTTGTTGACTTTCTGTCTCGTTGATCTGTCTAATGTTGACAGTGGGGTGTTAAAGTCTCCCATTATTAATGTGTGGGAGTCTAAGTCTCTTTGTAGGTCACTCAGGACTTGCTTTATGAATCTGGGTGCTCCTGTATTGGGTGCATATATATTTAGGATAGTTAGCTCTTCTTGTTGAATTAATCCCTTTACCATTATGTAATGGCCTTCTTTGTCTCTTTTGATCTTTGTTGGTTTAAAGTCTGTTTTATCAGAGACTAGGATTGCAACCCCTGCCTTTTTTTGTTTTCCATTTGCTTGGTAGATCTTCCTCCATCCTTTTATTTTGAGCCTATGTGTGTATCTGCACGTGAGATGGGTTTCCTGAATACAGCACACTGATGGGTCTTGAGTCTTTATCCAATTTGCCAGTCTGTGTCTTTTAATTGGAGCATTTAGTCCATTTACATTTAAAGTTAATATTGTTATGTGTGAATCTGATCCTGTCATTATGATGTTAGCTGGATATTTTGCTCTTTAGTTGATGCAGTCTCTTCCTAGTCTCAATGGTCTTTACATTTCGGTATGATTTTGCAGTGGCTGGTACCGGTTGTGCCTTTCCATGTTTAGCGCTTCCTTCAAGAGCTCTTTTAGGGCAGGCCTGGTGGTGACAAAATCTCTCAGCATTTGCTTGTCTGTAAAGTATTTTATTTCTCCTTCACTTATGAAGCTTAGTTTGGCAGGATATGAAATTCTGGGTTGAAAATTCTTTTCTTTAAGAATGTTGAATATTGGCCCCCACTCTCTTCTGGCTTGTAGGGTTTCTGCCGAGAGATCCGCTGTTAGTCTGATGGGCTTCCCTTTGATGGTAACCCGTCCTTTCTCTCTGGCTGCCCTTAACATTTTTTCCTTCATTTCAACTTTGGTGAATCTGACAATTATGTGTCTTGGAGTTGCTCTTCTCGAGGAGTATCTTTGTGGCGTTCTCTGTATTTCCTGAATCTGAATGTTGGCCTGCCTTGCTAGATTGGGGAAGTTCTCCTGGATAATATCCTGCAGAGTGTTTTCCAACTTGTTTCCATTCTCCCCATCACTTTCAGGTACACCAATCAGACGTAGATTTGGTCTTTTCACATAGTCCCACATTTCTTGGAGACTTTGCTCGTTTCTTTTTATTCTTTTTTCTCTAAACTTCCCTTCTCGCTTCATTTCATTCATTTCATCTTCCAGGGCTGATACCCTTTCTTCCATTTGATCGCAGCGGCTCCTGAGGCTTCTGCATTCTTCACGTAGTTCTCGAGCCTTGGTTTTCAGCTCCATCAGCTCCTTTAAGCACTTCTCTGTATTGGTTATTCTAGTTATACATTCTTCTAAATTTTTTTCAAAGTTTTCAACTTCTTTGCCTTTGGTTTGAATATCCTCCCGTAGCTCGGAGTAATTTGATCGTCTGAAGCCTTCTTCTCTCAGCTTGTCAAAGTCATTCTCCGTCCAGCTTTGTTCCATTGCTGGTGAGGAACTGCGTTCCTTTGGAGGAGGAGAGGTACTCTGGTTTTTAGAGTTTCCAGTTTTTCTGCTCTGTTTTTTCCCCATCTTTGTGGTTTTATCTACTTTTGGTCTTTGATGATGGTGATGTACAGATGGGTTTTTGGTGTGGATGTCCTTTCTGTTAGTTTTCCTTCTAACAGACAGAACCCTCAGCTACAGGTCTGTTGGAGTACCTGGCCGGCCATGTGAGGTGTCAGTCTGCCCCTGCTGGGGCGGTGCCTCCCAGTTAGGCTGCTCGGGGGTCAGGGGTCAGGGACCCACTTGAGGAGGCAGTCAGCCAGTTCTCAGATCTCCAGCTGCGTGCTGGGAGAACCACTGCTCTCCTCACAGCTGTCAGACAGGGACATTTAAGTCTGCAGAGGTTACTGCTGTCTTTTTGTTTGTCTGTGCCCTGCCCCCAGAGGTGGAGCCTACAGAGGCAGGCAGGCCTCCTTGAGCTGTGGTGGGCTCCACCCAGTTCAAGCTTCCAGGCTGCTTTGTTTACCTAAGCGAGCCTGGGCAATGGCGGGCGCCCCTCCCCCAGCCTCGCTGCCGACTTGCTGTTTGATCTCAGACTGCTGTGCTAGCAATCAGTGAGACTCCGTGGGCGTAGGACCCTCTGAGCCAGGTGCGGGCTATACTCTCCTGGGGCACCGTTTCCTAAGCCCGTCGGAAAAGCACAGTATTCGGGTGGGAGTGGCCCGATTTTCCAGGTGCCATCTGTCACCCCTGGAAGGGGAACTCCCTGACCCCTTGCGCTTCCCGAGTGAGGCAATGCCTCGCCCCTGCTTCGGCTGGCGCACGGTGCGCTCACCCACTGACCTGCGCCCACTGTCTGGCACTCCCTAGTGAGATGAACACGGTACCTCAGATGGAAATGCAGAAATCACCCGTCTTCTGCGTGGCTCGCGCTGGGAGCTGTAGACCGGAGCTGTTCCTATTCGGCCATCTTGGCTCCTCCTGGTTTCTTCTTAAAGCAAGCTGCAGTGTTGTCCTTTTTTTGACATTTGGAAGCTTTAAATTCTTCTCTGCCAACTCACCCTTGACTCCTTTACTCTTTCCTTTAAGAAAAAACAAAATCAGCTAAGATATTTATTTTTGGAGTTCATAGATTATGACCTCACTGGAGAGGTAGGTATCATGGAATCAAATGGCAATTCAAAGGTAAAATCTGTAGAAATATGTTGCTAACATCCTGGAGAATATTCCGTATCCCTTAGACTAATATGCAGGAAGTCACTTTACTGTTCTCTGTGCTATCTATATTAGCATTTAGGTAAGAAAGGAAACCAGAGTTGGTGGAATGAGAGTGTGTTTTAGGGAAGCATAGAGCGACCATATTCCAGAGAATGGAGAGCTCTGCATGAATCCCATGCATAAGCAACATCCACTTACATGCTCCTCACACATAGAAAGCACACATACATATAGACACATGTATGTGTCTGTGTTTGGCATGTGCATAAGAATCTTTTGAAGAGCTAGTTAAAAATACAGATTCCTAGCTGGACACAGTCACTCATGCCTGTAATCCAAGCACTTTGGGAGGCCGAGGTAGGTGGATCACTTGAGGCCGGGAGTTCAAGACCAGCCTGGTCAACATGGTGAAACTTCAACACTACTAAATATACAAAAATTAGCCAGGCGTGATGGCGGGCACCTGTAATCCCAGCTACTTAGGAGGCTGAGGCAGGAGGATCGCTTGAACCTGGGAGGCAGAGGTTGCAGTGAGCTGAGATCATGTCATTGCGCTCCAGCCTGGGCAACAAAAATGAAACTTCATCTCAAAAAAAAAAAAAAAAAGCCAGATGTGGTGGTGCACACCTGTAATCCCAGCTACTCCAGTGGCTGAGGCATAAGAATCGCTTAAACCTGGGAGATGGAGGTTGCAGTGAGCCGAGATTGTGCCACTGCACTCCAGCCTGAGCAACAGAGTGAGTCTCTAGATAGATAGATAGATAGATAGATAGATAGATAGATAGATAGATTCCAGCCGCACACAGCCCAACTTCCCACTCTATCCATTTTTGTTAAGTCTAGGGTTATACTCAGGAGTATGCGTTTTTAACCATCACTCCCAAGTAATTTTTATGCAGGAAGTCTGAAGACCTTACTTATAAAAACACTATTATAGAGAAATTTTTAAGTTGTTCACACGGAGGAAAAGAATGCTACTATAATTAGTACCTTTAGCTAAGCTACCCTTGCCTTAAGCAGAGTAAGAAAACCTAAGTGATCAGATTTCTGGAGCTCTGGATTCCTTGAGGTGACACAGTCATTCCGTAATGAGAGGTCACACTGAATATGCAGACTTATCCTCTACAAAAGTAATGCATTGATTTATATGCACATTCAGAGTAGAATACCCATCTATGCATAATTTGGCACTGTCTATTACTTCTGTGCTAGAGATGCAAAGCTAAAGGAGACAGCACACAGAAGGTCCTGGCTTCTACATTTCTTGATCAGTTTCATCTCTAGTAGCCTTCACCTTAACTACACTTTATTATTCCACTCCTACATGACCACATCCTACATAATTTAGCTTCACTTAAAACTGCTGGCTGGGCGCAGTGGCTCACACCTCTAATCCTGGCACTTTGGGAGGCCGAGGTGGGTGGATCACCTGAGGTCAGCAGTGCAAGACCAGCCTGGCCAACATGGCGAAACACCATCTCTACTAAAAATACAAAAAATTAGCTGGGTATTGTGACAGGCACCTATAATCCCAGCTACTCAGGAGGCTGAGGCAGGAGAATCTGAGGCAGGAGAATCACTTGAACCAGGGAAGGGGAGGATGCAGCGAGCAGAGATCGTGCCATTGCAGTCCAGCCTGGGTGACAAGAGTGAAACTCTATCTCAAAAAAAAAAAAAAAAACTGCTGAAACTCTGAAATATTTCCATCAAATATTCTCCTCAATAACCTCAAAGACTTATCCTTCCAAGATGCGCTTCGCCGAGACCTCTGCTCCTTGGTTTACCTCTCTTTGCCAGGGTCCTCCTGCCTTCTTTTCTGGTTCATTTGGATTTCATCATCTTAACAATTTTCTTGGCACTAAAAGCCACTGCCTTCTTCATCATTTCTTTCTTTCTTTTTTTTTTTTTTGTTTTTTTGTTTGTTTGTTTGTTTTTTGTTTTGTTTTGTTTTGTTTTGTTTTTAGATGGAGTTTCTCATCACCCAGGCTGGAGTGCAATGGTGTGATCTCAGCTCATTGCAATCTCTGCCACCCGGGTTCAAGTGATTCGTCTGCCTCAGCCTCCCGAGTGGCTGGGATTACAGGCACCCGCCACCAGGCCTGGCTAATTTTTGTATTTTTAGTAGAGTTTCACTCTCTTTAGCGGAGTTTCACAGGGTTTCACCATGTTGGCCAGGCTGGTCTCGAGCTCCTGACCTCAGGAAATCTACCCACCTCAGCCTCCCAAAGTGCTGGGATTACAGGCATGAGCCACCACACCCGGCCATTATCTTTCTATCTCAAAGAACACATACCCTAGACCAATCCAAGGAACCATTTTCTTGGTACTCACTCTGGGATGTTGGGCTTGATTACAGACACTTGCAAAACAATGCAGATGATTGCTACTAAGAATTCATGACCTATAAACCTCAAAAGACTTCTTGAACTTTCTCAGAAATTCTTTTGTATTGGCACACTGTCTGCCATTCTTTGTCATAGCTATTTTCAATCATTGCCACTCTCTTCAAACTTAATCCTTCACCCTCAGGGGAAAATTCACCTCCTGTTTCATAGAGAAGTAGAGCACACCAGACAAGAACCATTAAACTTTCTATCTCCAAACGACAAAGGTGCCTGCACCTGCTTGTGTAATCGTGGATAAAATACTGCTTTTTCTGTTCCCAGAGAACCCACCATTGTGCTCCAGATCCCTTTTCTTCTTTTGTTTCTCAAAGTATCACCTGGGAAACACCAGCATGATTACCACCTAGGAAGGCTGGCCAGGTACAGAAGCCTCAGTACAACCTTCAGAATCAGAACCTCTAGGTTTGGCATTAAATAATTGTGCATTTTAAATTTTTTTTCAGGGGTGATATTTGTTCTCCCCCAAGTATACAATGACTGTCCTCTAGTCTCGTGACTGGGTCTTTAACATCTCCCATCAGTATTTACACTTGTACAATTCTCCCTCATCAACCTTGAGTACCTGTCTTCTGCCCCACAAGACTCATTTTTCTCTTCTGCTTCAACAACAAATTTCTTGAAACAGTTGCTACTCTTACTTTCTATGCTTTCTAAGTTAATATTCCCTTTTCACTTGACTGCTTCTACCACCACCACCAAATCCCATCTACTGAAACTACTTTGAAAGACACTAATCTCCTTATTGCTGAATCCAGGATGCACATTTTTGTCCTTTTCTCACTTGATCTGCTGATAGTATTTGACTCAGTTGGCCTCCCTCCTCAAAAACTCCCTTCCCTGGACTTCCAGAATGTTGTACAAGCTGCTGCATCTCCATTATAGCCGACTCCTATTCTTTGCTCAAGTCTTTTTTTTTTTTAGCCAGAGTCTCACTTTATCACCCAGGCTGGAGTGCAGAGGGAGCGATCTTGGCTTACTGCAACTTCCACCTCCCGGGTTCCAGCAATTCTCATGCCTCAGCCTCTGGAGTAGCTGGAATTACAGGTGCATCCCCCCACACCCGGCTAATTTTTGTATTTTTAGTAGAGACGGGGGTTTTCACCATGTTGGCCAGGCTGGTCTCGAACTCCTGGCCTCAAGTGATCCACCCAATTCAGCCTCCCAAAGAGCTGGGATTACAGGCGTGAGCCACTGTGCCCTGCCTGCTCATCTCTTAAATTAGAGTACTCTAATTTCTTTTCTAGAATCTCTCTTCTTTTAATTTACATATTTATCTCTGAGGAAATTCCATCTACTTCCAAATCTTTAAATATTATATACAATCTGATGAATAATACCAAGATACACAGATGACAAACAAGCATATGAAAACATGCACAACAGTATATGTCATTAGGGAACTGCAAATTACAGCAACAGTGAAATACCACTACACACCTATTGAAATGGCCACAATCCAAAACACTGAAAACACCAAAATGCTCACAAAGATCTAGAGGAATAGAAACTCTCATTCATTGCTGGGGAGAGTGCAAAATGGTACAGCCACTTTGGAATACAGGTTGCTAGTTTCTTACAAGGCTAAACATAGGTGTATTATATGATCTGGCAATCATACTCCTTACGCAAATGAGCTAAAGATTTATATAAACACAAAAACTTTCATAGGAGTGTTTATAGCAATATCATTCATAATCACTAAAAATGGAAAGCAAGCAAAATGTCCTTCAACAGGTAAATGGATAAACTGTGATATATTCATATAATGAAATATTATTAAGTGTTTAAAAAAAGAGCCACAGGAATATGGGAAATCTCTGTACTTTCTGCTTACTTTTGCTGTGAACTTAAAACTGCTTTAAAAAAAATAAAATCTATTTTAAAAATTGAGCTATCAAGCCACCAAAAGACTTAGAGTTACATTAAGTACGTATCACCTAGTGAAAGAAGCCAGCTGAAAAAGTTCTATGTACTGTAGATTCTAACTCTATTACATTCTGGAAAGGTAAAACACTAAGTAAAAAGAGCACTGGTTTCAGGGGTAAGAAGAAGGGAGAAATAGGTGGAGCACAGGAGATTTTTAGGACAGTGAAACTATTGTGTATAATACTATAATGGTAAATGCATGACATTATATATATGTCAAAACCCAGAGAATTCCACAACACAAATAGCAAACCTTAATGCAAACTATGGACTTCAGTCAATAATAATGTATCAACAGTGGTTCATGAGTTATAACAAACGTACTGCACTAATGCAAGATGTTGGTAACAGGGGAAACTCTGTGTACCTGATATGGGGGGAAGGTCTATGGGACTCTGTATAATTTTTCTGCAAACCTAAAACTGCCTTAAAAAATAAAACCTACTGTCCAGTCTACAGCTGTCAGCGTGAGCGACACAGAAGACAGGTGATTTCTGCATTTCCATATGAGGTACCGTGTTCATCTCACTAGGGAGTGCCAGACAGTGGGCGCAGGTCAGTGGGTGAGCGCACCGTGCACCAGCCTAAGCAGGGGCGAGGCATTGCCTCACTCGGGAAGCGCAAGGGGTCAGGGAGTTCCCTTTCCAGGGGTGACAGAAAATCGGGCCACTCCCACCCGAATACTGTGCTTTTCCGACGGGCTTAGAAAACGGTGCACCAGGAGATTATAGCCCGCAACTGGCTTGGAGGGTCCTACGCCCACGGAGTCTCACTGATTGCTAGCACAGCAGTCTGAGATCAAACAGCAAGGCGGCAGCGAGGCTGGGGGAGGGGCGCCCGCCATTGCCCAGGCTCGCTTAGGTAAACAAAGCAGCCTGGAAGCTTGAACTGGGTGGAGCCCACCACAGCTCAAGGAGGCCTGCCCACCTCTGTAGGCTGCACCTCTGGGGGCAGGGCACAGACAAACAAAAAGACAGCAGTAACCTCTGCAGACTTGAGTGTCCCTGTCTGACAGCTGTGAGGAGAGCAGTGGTTCTCCCAGCACGCAGCTGGAGATCTGAGAACAGGCAGACTGCCTCCTCAAGTGGGTCTCTGACCCCTGACCCCTGAGCAGCCTAATTGGGAGGCACCCCCCAGCAGGGGCAGACTGACACCTCACATGGCCGGCCGGGTACTCCAACAGACCTGCAGCTGAGGGTCCTGCCTGTTAGAAGGAAAACTAACAGAAAGGACATCCACACCAAAAAACCATCTGTACATCACCATCATCAAAGACCAAAAGTAGATAAAACCACAAAGATGGGGAAAAAACACAGCAGAAAAACTGGAAACTCTAAAAAGCAGAGTGCCTCTCCTCCTCCAAAGGAACGCAGTTCCTCACCAGCAACGGAACAAAGCTGGACGGAGAATGACTTTGACAAGCTGAGAGAAGAAGGCTTCAGACAATCAAATTACTCCGAGCTACGGGAGGATATTCAAACCAAAGGCAAAGAAGTTGAAAACTTTGAAAAAAATTTAGAAGAATGTATAACCAGAATAACCAATACAGAGAAGTGCTTAAAGGAGCTGATGGAACTGAAAACCAAGGCTCGAGAACTACGTGAAGAATGCAGAAGCCTCAGGAGCCGATGGGATCAAATGGAAGAAAGGGTATCAGCCATGGAAGATGAAATGAATGAAATGAAGCGAGAAGGGAAGTTTAGAGAAAAAAGAATAAAAAGAAACAAGCAAAGCCTCCAAGAAATGTGGGACTATGTGAAAAGACCAAATCTACGTCTGATTGGTGTACCTGAAAGTGACGGGGAGAATGGAACCAAGTTGGAAAACACTCTGCAGGATATTATCCAGGAGAACTTCTCCAATCTAGCAAGGCAGGCCAACATTCAGATTCAGGAAATACAGAGAACGCCACAAAGATACTCCTCGAGAAGAACAACTCCAAGACACATAATTGTCAGATTCACCAAAGTTGAAATGAAGGAAAAAATGTTAAGGGCAGCCAGAGAGAAAGGTCAGGTTACCCTCAAAGGGAAGCCCATCAGACTAACAGCAGATCTCTCGGCAGAAACCCTACAAGACAGAAGAGAGTGGGGGCCAATATTCAACATTCTTAAAGAAAAGAATTTTCAACCCAGAATTTCATATACAGCCAAACTAAGCTTCATAAGTGAAGGAGAAATAAAATACTTTACAGACAAGCAAATGCTGAGAGATTTTGTCACCACCAGGCCTGCCCTAAAAGAGCTCCTGAAGGAAGCGCTAAACATGGAAAGGCACAACCAGTACCAGCCGCTGCAAAATCATGCCAAAATGTAAAGACCATGGAGACTAGGAAGAGACTGCATCAACTAACGAGCAAAATAACCAGCTAACATCATAATGACAGGATCAAATTCACACATAACAATATTAACTTTAAATGTAAATGGACTAAATGCTCCAATTAAAAGACACAGACTGGCAAATTGGATAAAGACTCAAGACCCATCAGTGTGCTGTATTCAGGAAACCCATCTCACGTGCAGAGACACACATAGGCTCAAAATAAAAGGATGGAGGAAGATCTACCAAGCAAATGGAAAACAAAAAAAGGCAGGCGTTGCAATCCTAGTCTCTGATAAAACAGACTTTAAACCAACAAAGATCAAAAGAGACAAAGAAGGCCATTACATAATGGTAAAGGGATTAATTCAACAAGAAGAGCTAACTATCCTAAATATATATGCACCCAATACAGGAGCACCCAGATTCATAAAGCAAGTCCTGAGTGACCTACAAAGAGACTTAGACTCCCACACAATAATAATGGGAGACTTTACACCCCACTGTCAACATTAGACAGATCAACGAGACAGAACGTCAACAAGGATACCCAGGAATTGAACTCAGCTCTGCACCAAGCGGACCTAATAGACATCTACAGAACTCTCCACCCCAAATCAACAGAATATACATTTTTTTCAGCACCACACCACACCTATTCCAAAATTGACCACATACTTGGAAGTAAAGCTCTCCTCAGTAAATGTAAAAGAACAGAAATTATAACAAACTATCTCTCAGATCACAGTGCAATCAAGCTAGAACTCAGGATTAAGAATCTCACTCAAAACCGCTCAACTACATGGAAACTGAACAACCTGCTCCTGAATGACTACTGGGTACATAACGAAATGAAGGCAGAAATAAAGATGTTCTTTGAAACCAACGAGAACCAAGACACAACATACCAGAATCTCTGGGATGCATTCAAAGCAGTGTGTAGAGGGAAATTTATAGCACTAAATGCCCACAAGAGAAAGCAGGAAAGATCCAAAATTGACAGCCTAACATCACAATTAAAAGAACTAGAAAAGCAAGAGCAAACACATTCAAAAGCTAGCAGAAGGCAAGAAATAACTAAAATCAGAGCAGAACTGAAGGAAATAGAGACACAAAAAACCCTTCAAAAAATTAATGAATCCAGGAGCTGGTTTTTTGAAAGGATCAACAAAATTGATAGACCACTAGCAAGATTAATAAAGAAAAAAAGAGAGAAGAATCAAATAGATGCAATAAAAAATGATAAAGGGGATATCACCACCGATCCCACAGAAATACAAACTACCATCAGAGAATACTACAAACTACAAACACCTCTACGCAAATTAACTAGAAAATCTAGAAGAAATGGATAAATTCCTCAACACATACACCCTCCCAAGACTAAACCAGGAAGAAGTTGACTCTCTGAATAGACCAATAACAGGAGCTGAAATTGTGGCAATAATCAATAGCTTACCAACCAAAAAAAAGTCCAGGACCAGATGGGTTCACAGCCGAATTCTACCAGAGGTACAAGGAGGAACTGGTTCCATTCCTTCTGAAACGATTCCAATCAATAGAAAAAGAGGGAATCCTCCCTAACTCATTTTATGAGGCCAGCATCATCTTGATACCAAAGCTGGGCAGAGATACAACAAGAAAAGAGAATTTTAGACCAATATCCTTGATGAACATTGATGCAAAAATCCTCAATAAAATACCGGCAAACCAAATCCAGCAGCACATCAAAAAGCTTATCCACCATGATCAAGTGGGCTTCATCCCTGGGATGCAAGGCTGGTTCAATATACGCAAATCAATAAATGTAATCCAGCATATAAACAGAACCAAAGACAAAAACCACATGATTATCTCAATAGATGCAGAAAAGTCCTTTGACAAAATTCAACAACGCTTCATGCTAAAAACTCTCAATAAATTAGGTATTGATGGGACGTATCTCAAAATAATAAGAGCTATCTATGACAAACCCACAGCCAATATCATACTGAATGGGCAAAAACTGGAAGCATTCCCTTTGAAAACTGGCACAAGACAGGGATGCTCTCTCTCACCACTCCTATTCAACATAGTGTTGGAAGTTCTGGCCAGGGCAATTAGGCAGGAGAAGGAAATCAAGGGTATTCAATTAGGAAAAGAGGAAGTCAAATTGTCCCTGTTTGCAGACGACATGATTGTATATCTAGAAAACCCCATTGTCTCAGCCCAAAATCTCCTTAAGCTGATAAGCAACTTCAGCAAAGTCTCAGGATACAAAATCAATGTACAAAAATCACAAGCATTCTTATACACCAATAACAGACAAACAGAGAGCCAAATCATGAGTGAACTCCCATTCACAATTGCTTCAAAGAGAATAAAATACCTAGGAATCCAACTTACAAGGGATGTGAAGGACCTCTTCAAGGAGAACTACAAACCACTGCTCAAGGAAATAAAAGAGGATACAAACAAATGGAAGAACATTCCATGCTCATGGGTAGGAAGAATCAATATCGTGAAAATGGCCATACTGCCCAAGGTAATTTACAGATTCAATGCCATCCCCATCAAGCTACCAATGACTTTCTTCACAGAATTGGAAAAAACTACTTTAAAGTTCATATGGAACCAAAAAAGAGCCCGCATTGCCAAGTCAATCCTAAGCCAAATGAACAAAGCTGGAGGCATCACACTACCTGACTTCAAACCTACTTAGAAAATAACAAATTGGTTTTTTAAAAGTCTATTTTAAAAATCTATCCACATTTTTCCACTGCATTTTTCATACACTTGTTCAGGCCACATCCACATTTGCCTTTAATTTACTATTACCACCTCCTACTCATCTTTAAATTCCCCCTCTAATCTATACATTACACATAGTCCACTATGCAGCAAGTGTGATATTTTATAACTATATAAAAATAATCAACAACCCCATCAAAAAGTAGGCAAAGGACATTAACAGATACTTCTCAAAAGAAGACATGTACGCAGCCAACAAACATATGAAAAAAAGCTCAACATCACTGATCATTAGAGAAATGTAAATCAAAACCACAATGAGATACTATCTCATGCCAGTCAAAATGGCAATTATTAAAAAGTCAGGAAACAATAGATGCTGGTGAGGCTCTGTAGAAATAGGAACGCTTTTACACTGTTGGTGGAAGTGTAAATTAGTTCAACCATTATAGACAGTGTGGCGATTCCCCAAGGATCTAGAACCAGAAATACCATTCGACCCAGCAATCCTATTACTGGGCATATACCCAGAGGAATATAAATCATTCTATTATAAAGATACATGCACATGTATGTTCACTGCAGCACTATTCACAATAGCAAAGACATGGAATCAACCCAAATGCCCATCAATGATAGACTGGGTAAAGAAAATGTGGTACATATACACCATGGAATACCATGCAGCCATAAAAAGGAACGAGATTGCGTTCTTTGCAAGGACGTGGATGAAGCTGGAAGCCATAATCCTCAGCAAACTAACACAGGAACAGAAAACCAAACACAGCATATTCTCAGTCATAAGTGGGAGGTGAACAATGAGAACACATGGACACAGGGAGTGGAACAACACACACCGGGACCTGTCAGTAGGTGAGTGGAGGGAGAGCATCAGGATAAATAGCTAATGCACGTGGGGCTTAATACCTAGGTGATGGGTTGATAGGTGCAGCAAACCACCATGGCACATGTTTACCTATGTAACAAACCTGCACATCCTGTACGTGTATCCCGGAACTTAAAATAAAATTTTTAAAAAATCATCATCATCATCATGTTTCTCTTTAGCTTTTAATACTTCCGTTGTTTCCTATTGCCTTCAGAATATGATTGTGAATCCTTAACATGGATCATTAGTGTCTTATGACCTCACTCGCCTCTCAACTCCCCACAAAACCTTTCCCCTCCTCTGCCAAATTGCTTGCAAATTCCCAAGCCCGTTCTGTTTTTACTCCTCTCTACCTTGCTCAGATAAATCCTGTTCTTTTTCTAGTCTCACCTTAAACATCTTTTCCTCTAAGAAACCATCCCAGTTTGGCCAAAAATAAGTCCTGACAACCTTCAAGTTTAGAAACAGAATTTTATGAATTTCCAATTTATACATCCAATAACTCACTTGATTGCATTTTAGTAAGACCCTGAGAAATGCATTCCAGCCTAGACTCTGGCTTTAATGGGTAAAACAAAAGCATCTGAGAACAAAAAGAAAAAATATTCCACTTAGCCATATGTGCGTGATTGGCTTTCCAAGTACAAATGTATCTGGACTGGATATCAGCCTGGATCCAAATGAAGACTCCCAGGCCCTGATCCCACGTCACAACCAAAACAAAGTTAAAGTGACCCCTGGGAAATTGACAGGTCATCACAGCTGTTCTGGAGTGCATGCAGGCAGATTACTCTAGGTGATAGTGGTGATTGCTCTGGAGTCTTAAATATTATTAAAAAAAATAGTCCAGCTGCAAAGGAAGAGTCACTTGGGCCTAGAAGGAAGAGGTGAAGGGTCAAAGCCAAGGTGAAGGTCTGAATTAAAAACATGCTTGGTCCTCAAAGCTACAAGACAGGAGAAGAGGCAAATGTTTTCTCAAATCTGAAGCCTAAAAGAGTAAACAATGGCTATGCATTTTCCTCCTTTTTTTCAAACAAAATTCAATAAAGTGACCAGCACCTCTGCTAGAGGTGATGATAATTGCATCCAATCATCTTTAAGCAACTGGGCTTGGCTTTCTCAAAAATGTGTAAATGGCAGGCTCAGATTTTAATTCTTTGAAACTCAGGTTGAGAGGCAGAGGTCCAGATGGGGGAAGGAAAAGGGAATGTGTAAACTGGAGAGTGTCAGGCAATGCCGGGAACAAGAGAAGGTGATAATAGTCCTACACCTCAGCCTCCCCAAACACCCAGGGTGGCCTTAAGCTGAGGGAGGCAGAGGGGGCAGGACTGTTGTACAAGGAACCGCAGCCAGCATTCACTTCTACAGCTGCCTGGACACTTAGTTAATCTGCCCTCTGCCTTAGACCCTCCAATACAAGTGATTGATGCACTGCCCTTGGAATGCTTGTTCATGCATTCATTTATTCATTCATTCATGCACCATCCATTCAACAAATATTCACTGGAACCAGGCACTAGAGATAGAGTGACAAAGGAGACAGACAAATCCTTGATCTCATTGAGCTAACATTCTGGTTGGGGAGAGAGACAATAAGTAGATAAACAAATGCACATGCAAAATAGTGTCAGAGAGTGATAAGTATAATGCAGGAAAAAAGCCTAGGTTAAGAGAATAGAGGGACAGCATTAAGAAAAGAACAGTAAATGCTTGCTGGGCTCAATACCTAGGTGATGGGTTGATAGGTGCAGCAAACCATCATGGCACACATTTACCTATGTAACAAACCTGCATATCCTGCATATGTACTCTGGAACTTAAAATAAAAAAAAAATTAAGATAACAGAGGAACAAAGAGTGCTGTTTTAGTAAAGTGGCCCAAAAAGTCCTCTTGACGGTAACATTGAAGTGGAGGCTTACAGGAACTGAGTGAGTAAGTCAGGTGAGTGTCTGTAGGAAACAGGTCCAGGCAGGTGCACAGGCCCAAAGTGGAACAGGTTTGGGGACACTTCAAGAAGAGCCATAAGTAAGGTAGAGAGGGGACATTGGTCATCAAGGAATCTTAGCCAGGCCACAGCCTTGTTGACTTTTATTCTCAATGTGATGGGAATCCCTAGAGGATTGGGTGCAGGGAAGCAAATTTAACAGGTTTGTTTATTTGTTCACAGTAAAAGACACAGACAATCTTCCATCTTAACAATTTTTAAGTGCACAGTTCAGTAGCATTAAATGCATTCCTGTTGTCCTGCTATCACTATCATCCTGCCACAGAGTTCTTTTCATCTTGCAAATCTGAAGCTGTACCCATTAAACAATCCCCATGTGCCTTCTTTTCACAACTTCTGGAACCCAACATTCTCCTTTCTGTTTCTACTCATTGGACAACTCTAGGAACCTCATAGAAGTGGAATCATACAGTCTTTGTCCTTAGGTGACTGGCTTATTTCACTTAGTATAATGTCTTCAAGCCTCATCCACATTGTAGCACATGCCAGAATTTCTTTCCTTTTTAAGGCTGAATAATATTCCATTGTATAAATATATAGTTGTTCCTCAGTATCCGTGGGAGATTGATTCCAGAAACCCCGTTGAATACTAAAATCCAAGGATGCCCAAGTCCCTGATATAAAGTGACATAGTATTTTCATATCACCTACATACACCCTCCCATATATTTTAAATGATCTCTAGAATATTTATAATTCTTAATACAATGTAAGTGGTATGTAAATAGTTGTTATGTAGTATTGTTTAAGGAATAAAGACAAGAAAAAATGTCTTCACATATTCAATACGAACACATTTTTTCCCAAAATATATTCAATCCATGGTTGTTTGATTCCATGAATGAAGAACTCACTGATTCAAAGAGCCAACTGTACCGCTTTTTGTTTTTTCCTTCATTCATTGTTGCACCCTTGGTTTATGTCCATTTTTTGGCTATTGTGAATAATGCCACTATGAACACAGGTATACAAATCTTGCTCTGATACCCTGCTTTCAATTCTTTTGGGTAAATACCCAAAATCAAAATTGTTAGATTGTATGGTAATTTCATTATTAACGTTTGAGGAAATGCCATATCATTTTCCATAGCTGCTGCACCATTTTGCATGATTGAGTTTATATTTTTGAAGAAACACCCTGGCTACTTAGTGGAAACGGAATCAGGGAACACAGTTACGGGCTACCGCAGTATTACAGGCAGTCAGTGCAATGTTGATGACAATGTCCCACTGGCTGGAAGCTCAGGAAACTGATGATTGTGATGCTGGACTTGGTTTAGGCCACCAGGCCTACCTACAGCAATAGAAGCACAGCAAGATTTGTGGAGGACCAGATGACTCCATCCACAGTCTCTTCTCAGTCAATAATCTCTATGGGAACTTTGCTGAATTTGGCTAGAGGCTGAGGTATGAGTGATACTACATACAACATCTCACACGCATATATCTAGCTAAAGAAAGCTGGGAAATGGTGGCTCACCCCTGTAATCTCAGCACTTTGGGAGGCCAATGCGGGCAGATCACAAGGTCAGGAGATCAAGACTATCCTGACTAACACAGTGAAACCCCGTCTCTAATAAAAATACAAAAAATTAGCTGGGCGTGGTGGCGGGCACCTGTAGTCCCAGCTACTTGGGAGGCTGAGACAGGAGAATGGCGTGAACCCGGGAAGTGGAGCTTGCAGTGAGCCGAGATCGTGCCACTGCACTCCAGCCTGGGTGACAGAGCTGGGAAACAAGGCAGGCTCTTCTTTTGGAAACCAATTCCTAAGGGAAGACTGAAAACTAAGAACCCCAGAAAGGCACCACTCTTCACCAAGGTTCAGCTATCCCTTCTGCCATAAATACGACTTGAGGGCTAGATTAAGGAATGCAGGTTTGTTCTGTTTAAAAGCAAACTGCCACATTTTATTTGTATTTAGGCACAGGGACCTGGAAGGGTTTGGAGATATGAAAGGGGGTGAGCTGTGATTTCTCAACTTCATAGTTCTTTCTAACAGTGTTCAGTTATTTTATTTTTGAGGCAAACCAGCATACCTTTTGCTCAGTAGATCAAAATATTCATCATAATTGTTTTGTTAATAATGACATTTAATAAATAGCTTCTGTCTCACCTTTTTAGGATATGATCTACAAATCCTTCCCAGGACCTAAAGAGTTTTTGAACTTTTAAAACGACAAGCATTTTATCTCAAATTGCTAGGCTAAAAACACCTCAGATAATAAGCGTGTGTTTATTTTAACACAGTGACCTATTCCAGACTAAAGAGTTCAATATGAACAGCCAGAGGGGTTAAGCCTTGAAGAAAAATAAGACAAGTCTAATTCCCTGCTAGCCAATTAGCAGTGTTTCATTAGCAGAGCATTAATATTCCACCCATCTAGAAGAGTCTTTCAACCAAAAACCACAAAGTCACATTGCTGATTGTCTGCTGAAATCCACTCTCCCGCCAGATTATACACAATCCCAGAGGCTCAGAAGACAGACAGTGCACAGGGAACTCTCATGAAAAAGTTAACAGGGATAAGTAAATATATAAGTGGTCATGAGGGAAAAAGCTGGGACTTGTAAGGTTTTTGGGAGCATTTCCTCACCTAAGTTTTCGTTTTTCGTCATAGAATATTTTATAGCATATTAATATTTTTCCAGGATTGTCTTATATAACAATAACAATAATCATTTGCATTTAAGTGTTTAGTTTACACAGTGGTTTTATTATACAGTATCTTTTTTAAAAACCCAAAACTTATTTCAGTTTATTGAAAATAAAAATACACATAGAATTATGAAAATATATGTTTACTATTTCCACCACGTAGGTTGATGCTGCTGTTGAAAGGCTTACACACTGGTTTTCAAGTTTTTAAAGCTCATCTCAATCCCTGAATATAGTATGCCTATATTCACAGGGTGTTAATTTCTGGAAGGAGCTCTCAGGTGGACAGCTTGCTACATCTTAGGCTTGCTCTCCTGGGGCAATATCGGTTAGGTCAGGTGCATGATGGAATTCTCTGTGCAGTTTTCCAGAATGTAAGTCAAATACGAATTGTTTGAGTTTTCCAGGAATTAATACATCTTCAAAGTCTCTAAACACATACATATGCCGAAAGCTGTCAATAGCGCTTACAGGACAATCTGCTGGTGTTTTCTCCAGCATTTAAAGTGGAGAAGATCTCCATGAGGTAGGTGAACCCAATTCCATATGTGAGAAGTTCAGGTGTCTTACTTAATTAAGGTGCACACCTCTTTGACTTAAACACCTTGTACAGCAAACACCCATGATGTCGGGGGACACTCATGTAAATGATTTTGGTTTGGCGTTAGGAAAATAGAAAGAAAGATTTTAAAATAAAGACTGTATTTTTTATAAAAAGAAAGAATGGGTGTGTATATTGTAACTTGGGGGTGTGGCAGCTGACCAGGTTCTATGTTTGCACATCATAATAGTTTTTGCTCATGCTCAGACATTAGATGGCCCTAGCTTCTTAACCCAGATTTTCCCTTGATGTACTCTGTAATCTCAGGGAAGCTAAATAACCTAAGCCCCAGTTTTACCAATATGTAATATGGGGAAAGTAATACCATCTCCCTCTTGGGGGTCATGAAAACTGAATGTCGTACTCTGCATAAAGTGGGCCTCCCAGTATCTGGTACATACTAGGTATCACTGAGAGGAGGCTATTGTGATGATTCTCCTCCATAGCTCCCAGAAACACAGAGAATTCAGCCTTTGGGGTGGGGAGGCCACACAGTTCAGGTGGAGCTGCCGAGTTTGCGTTTAGGAGTCTACTTATTGCTGCTTAATAGGCATCAAGGGCTTGGAATACTGAACAAGGCCGTGCCAAGGAAACAAGTTGAGATAGCTCAGAGAATGGAGTTTCTTCTCTTCCTAGCCTTGTAAAAGCTGCTGTTGGCAAACACCTTTCTGAGTTCCCATGAAATCCTCCACTTAGTTGTTTCTCTGTGGCTCACTATTAGTGAAATGCCCTCTATTTTATTATTAATTAATTTATTTATTAATTTATTTTAGAGATGAAGTCTTGCTCTGTTGCCCAGGCTGGAGTGCAGTGGCACGATCATAGCTCACTGCAGCCCCAAACTCCTGTACTCAAGCAATCCTCCTGCCTCAGCCTCCTGAGCAGCTGGGACTACAGGCGCACACCATCACGCCTAGCTAATTTGTTTTTAATTTTTATCTTTTTAGAGACAGGGTCTCACTATGTTGCCCAGGCTGGTCTTGAACTCCTGGACTCAAGCAATCCTCTCACATCAGCCTCCCAAAGTGCTGAAATGTTTTTGAAGAAGAGAGTATTATTTTTTGACCACTTGGTTTCCCAGTCTATTTTTATAACTGAAGCCATCTTTCAGGTTCTCTTAATTCACATTTTATTTGATCAATTTTTTCAATCATCTCTCTTATTTAAAAAGTCTTGTATAACCTATAATTTATTTTTAATTTTAATAATTTCAGATACATTTTATCTTGAAACTTTGACATTCTTTGACTGTTTTATATCTAGTAGCTACATTTCATAAACACCAGGTACCCAATAAATGTTGATCAATGAATCAATGTGAGGTACACAAAGGTGTAGAAAAGTTGAAGTTTCAAATTACTAGCCAAGAAATGTATGCTGCCCCATGCAATTGAAACATCTACCTGTGAGTTGTCAAGAATGGCAGAAAGTTTTACCTTTAGGAACATTGAATATGGTCCCATGGTGAGTAGGTCTTTTATTTTTATTTTATTTTATTATTTTATTGAGACAGAGTCTCACTCTGTCACCCAGGCTGGAGTGCCGTGGCATGATCTTGGCTCACTGCAACTTCTGCCTCCTGGATTCAAGCAATTCCTGTGCCTCAGCCTCCTGAGTAACTGGGATACAGGCATGTACCACCACACCTGGCTAATTTTTATTATTTTTTTTTTTGTAAAGACAAGGTTTTGCTATGTTGCCCAGGCTGGTCTTGAACTCCTGGGCTCAAGCAATCCTCCTGCCTCAGCCTCCCAAAATGGTGAGATTACAGGCATGAGCCACAATGCCTGGTTGGGTGAGACTTTTAAGCAAACCCCACTGCAGAGAAATACTTTCTATTTCCCTTTTTCTCAACCTTCCCCCATCCCCTTCCTCCACTCCAATACATACCACTGAGAGATCATATTCATATAAGTAATACTGGTGTACTGCCAAAATAGTTTTTGTTGAAGCCTTTCGAATAGCACCCTTCTCTGCACAAATTCTGAACCAATTCAGGAATAAGACAGGAGAAAGGCAGATGGAAGGCCAAAGTGTCACATGTACTACTGATTGCACAGATGCCACTAGCTTCCCCATCTGTTCTCTGTCTTTGGGATCACATTTCCAAGGCTCCCTTGAAGTTAGGTAAGTCCACACGGCTGTGTTCCCTTCAATGGAATGCGAGTGGCCAGGATGTCTCCATTTCCATGCATCCTTCTATTCATGATGCTTCACTCCCTTTTGCCTTTCTGGTGAACAGGAATGGATATTCGGGGAAACCCTGAAAGTTACACGTTGAAGAGAGCAGAGCAGAATGACTGCATGGAGGAGTGGCGTCCCACTTACCTGAACACTACCCTTGGACTGTGATGAGACAAAGAAATAAGCTTCCTCCTCTTTGGTTACCAGACTTATCAGTGTCTTCTCTTATCATAGCTTAACCTAACTTAATTCATGATGAGGCTGATGTTGGAGACAGTGTCTTACGTCTGTGTGTAGGCAAATCTCAGCATCAGGCAGACTTCTCCATCCGGCCCCTCTGACCAGGGTTTCCTCACGTTCTCCCTGCTCCTCATCCCCCAGGGCTGGCAGGATCCCAGCAGAAAGCTTGCGCCAATGACCCTCCCTGGGATTATAAATAACGTTCTGGATAGCTGCTTCTGGAAAACACTTTGGATAGTTTTTTATGGAAGGGTGCGAGGAATAGGATTGGGAAGTGGAGATAAAAGGGGATAAATAAATAAAAGAAGAAGAAGTGGGGAAATAAGCTCCTTCTGTATTAGCCTGGAATCTAACCCTGGTCCACAACCAACTCTACTTCTCTTTCATAAGCTACATTTTGGCATCCTGTCCACATGCTCCCCTGAATCCAATCTTGGCTTGCTTAGATTGGTTTTTCTTTCCCATCTCAGCCCACACAGCTGGGAGTTCTGCAGAAGCAGAAGTCTGCCAAAAACAATAGTTTTCCTAAATATCCAAAAACAAGGGAATTGTTATATAAATTATGAAGTATCTGGTCAGTGGAGTAGTATTTAATCAGTAAACATGATAAACATGAAGCCTTTGTAACAACATAGAAAATATCTCCGAAATCATGTTACCAAAGGAAAAAAGCAAGTCATCAAATTGCACATGCAAGGTCGCCACAACATAAAACAATGTACGCATGGGAAGAAAGCTTTGGATGAAACACGGAGAAAATAAAGCAATGATTGGGTTAGAATAGTGTGCTAAAAATATTTTTATTGTTTAATTAAACTTATTCTTTTTAAATGATAAAAGAAACAGTTTTTTGCTGTCCCTACTCAATGATGCTTCAAAGGGGTAGTACTCCTACCCCTCCTTACCAGCCCTGGGAATCACCCCAGTTGAGAGCAAAGAGATGCCTGGCAGAGCTCTGAGAGGGGCCTGACTCCAGACACCTCGTGGTCTGCACCAATTCAGAATCTGAACACAAAGCCTGCTGGTGCTTCCATATGTCCTTGCTTTATTTTTAAGGCTTTTAAGATTCTAAGCATTTTGATGGTGCTGTTGTCTCCCTTAGTAACTAGACACCCAAATAGAAATACTTCTAGCCTCCCTCCTCCCTGATGATCATGGTTAATGTGACATTGTTACAGAGGGCTAATGGAAAATCTATGTCCTTAGATCATTTGAACAGATCAATATAACTCTCTGCTGACAAAATTTATGAATGTAGGATTTGCATTCCTTTCACTATTCAGGAAGGTATTTATAACAGGGTCAACTTTTAGCTATTTTTGTCATCTTGAAATCTACATAACGAATGCATATATGAAAAGTACTCAATGCCAGTAGGATGCAAATTAATGCACACTGCACATATTTCTTACTTCAAAACATTTCATATCTCAGAAAGCTTAGTAGTTTATCACTGTCCTCCCCATCTCCATCCCATCTATCCCAGCAGCTGTGTCCTCTTGGTTGAAGGCAAAAGACAATGTGCAGTTGTCATTTGTGTGTACCAAGCCCTTGTCTTGGCCTCCCCAGTGTGAAATCTATGAGGGAAACTTTCCATAGATATGAACTCCTGGCTCCAGGCTTTGCAAAATGCCCACAGAGTTCAAGCAGCTTCAGATAAGGCCCTCAGACAAAGGAGAGAAACCACCCTGGGAGCAAATTAGACAGAAGGATAGAGAATATGACAGCTGAACAAACCATAGGTATTCTTGCTCAGGGGGTTGAGAATTGAAAAAAACATAAGCAGCCACTGGATGAGATTAATAAATTTTTGACTTGGGAATTTGACCCTAAAACTCATTTCTCAGTTCAGTGGGGGCAGGAACAAATCACAGGCAGCTGACAGATGCATGCAACATACTGTGAGGCCAGGTGCAGAGAAGCAAGGCCTGCCCCAGGCAGCAGTCTCCTCTGTGGTCTCCCACTCAGCCCCTGATCAGGGTTAGCCAGAGTTGGTCTTGGCCATAGAAAACCACATCACCCCTTTCCCAATCTCCCTTCTCACCTCCAGCCCTCTTTTTTCATCTTGCCCCATGTCAAATACAATTGCCTAAGTTTCTATTCCCTTCTTTGTCTTCTGCAGAACTTTCTTTTCCCCTATATTGTTACTTATCACTCTTTCTAGTAATTATTTATTGTGCTTGTTTCCACCATTATGCTTTGAGTATTCCTTGAGGACAATGTCTTTCTCCTATCTCTGTATCTCTGTATCCAACAGTGCCTAGGAATGGGCCTAGCACCTAGTAGGTGTTCAATAATCTTTTGTCATATTAGTATTGACTTTCTAACCTAGAGACAACCAGATTGCTCTCTTTCTAGACTGGAAGACCTATGAGAGAAAAGGGCTTTGTTATTCACCACTCTTATTCAATCCTCGGCAAAAAGAAGTACCCATTAAGGATATATTGAAAATCAAATTATTCTTTACAATACTCTTTCCAGAGATGTCTGCCTTCCATGGCCCCTTCACAGATACTTCTCCAGAAATACTAGGCGAGAGAGAGGACGAGCTATAATGTTGTTCACCATAAGAAATAATCTTTGTAATTACCCTCTGCTATAATGTTGATTCTATGTGGCATGCTCTGGAATTTGAACAGCAAACACAGGACTCAGTGTCAGGCCCATCACACTGTAGCCTCCTAGATGTACTTATACAAGTGATGGGGGAGGTATAAACACATCTAGGAGGCTACAGTGTGATGTGGGGCATGATATCGAGTCAAATAATAATGGATGTTATTAAATCTGAACACCTCTGTGCCAAGCAAAGATGAAGATGTTCCCTATGAGCTAGAATAGTGATGTGGTTTGGCAGTGTCCCCACCCAAATCTCACTTTGAATTGTAATAATCCCCACTTGTGAAGAGTGGAGCCAGGTGGAGGTAACTGAATCATGGGGGAGGTTTCCCCATACTGTTCTTGTTTTAGTGAATAAGTCTCATGATATCTGATGGTTTTATAAAGGAGAGTTGCCCTTGCACACACTCTCTTGCCTGACGCCATGTAAGATGTGCCTTTTTTCGCCTTTGCCTTCTGCCGTGATTGTGAGGCCTTCTCAGCCATGTAGAACTGAATGCATTAAACCTCTTTCCTTTATAAATTACACAGTCTTGGGTATGTCTTTATTAGCAGTGCTAGAACAGACTAATACAAATAGGGTAGAAAGTTTTAACATAAGCTTTAAGCTGCATTTTCCATGTAACCATCACAACCCAAAGGACTTTTTTGTTTTTTTAATTGAAACAGAAACTTCTTATTTTATACTTGGAAATGCAGCATTGTCTTCTGAACTGATTAAAATTTTGTAGTCATACTTCTAGTTCAAGGTATAAGAATGTAATAAGAAAAGGTTTCTCCCTTTCTTTCATGTTAACGAATTTGAAAATATAAAAATCCATACTGAAGAATCAAAAGTCTTCTAATAAAACTCTGATTCCACCAAAGACATATTGCTGAGACATTTTGAAATGATATGCAAATTAACACCACAGGCCAGGCGCAGTGACTCATGTCTGTAATCCCAGCTCTTTGGGAGGCCGAGGCAGGTGGATCACTTGAGGCCAAGAGTTTGAGGCTAGTCTGGCCAACATGGTGAAACTTGTCTCTACTAAAAACATAAAAAATTATCTGGGCATGATGGTACATACCTGTAATCCCAGCTACTTGGGAGGCTGAGGCACGAGAATTGCTTGAACCCAGGAGGCGGAGGTTGCAATGAGCCAAGATCGTGCCACTGCACTCCAGCCTGGGCGATAGAGTGAGAATCTGTCTCAAAAGAAAAAAAAAAGAGAGAGAGAGAGAATGAACACCGTGATGTTTACCACTTTTCAGAATTCCAGTGTTTTTGCTGTGTTTATGAGTTAAATTTAAACAAGCTCTTGTATGCTATTTAAGTAGGTAAAAAAGGAAACTTTGACCAAGAAAACAAGTCTTATCAGTATAAGGTCACTAATATTAAACAGGATATTTTAGAGAAATAAAGTGTCTTGACTCAGTTGAAACTTGGACAAAGAGGAAAGTAGTGAGTTATGAAAAAGTCCTAGTATGTTAAAAATAAGTGGTCTTAAAATTCACTGATAGACCAAAGAAACTAAAAGGCTTTGGACTAGTCACTGTTTTTCTTTCCAACAAATGTGTATCAGTATTTTAATAGTTCTTCAACTGAAGTGTTTTATAGAAATATTGAATAGAACTGAAGTGTTTTATAGAAATATTGCAAAGCTCAGAAGAGGCAATAAAAGCTGGACAATTAAAGGAAAAACCAAGGATTTCAGATTCTTGCAAATTTGGGTTCACTCATAAGGCAACTAGTTGTCCTGGTCTGCATGGAACTGAGGGATTTCCGAGGATGCAGGACATTCAGGGCTAAATCCAGCATGGTCCTAGGCAAACTGGGACAGCTGATCATCCTAATTTCTAGTTCTAAAACTTTCTATCCAAAGGAATTCATTCCAAATACTACCCCAAATTCTAGTTTCCTCCTCTCTAAAATGGGAATCATGGGTTGTTGTGAAAACTTAAGATAAAAGTACAGGTCCTAAGATGTTCAACTTGTATTTGACAATCAGTTCTAATGGTAGAAATATTAAGTAAGATTAAAATCTCACCCAAACTCTATATTTGACCTTCTTTTACCCATCAGACAAAGAATTTGCATTATTTTACCATATTCTTCTTCATGTAGCCAAGTATACTCTTCATATTTTCAATTCAATGGGGTTGTGAAAAACTGTAAATCTTCCCAAATGTCGAGAATCTGAATAGAGCCATTGATTTATTTTAAGCTTCTTTAGAAAATTGATTTTATGTCAATTCCAAAAGGAGTAAGTTTTCCCTCTTTCCAAAACTCCAGACATTCTGAGAACTCTTCAATGAGGCTGAAGCCATCTAACACTTGGGCAGGTTGGAAGCCATCTTTGATGATAGTGAGCTACTAACAAATCTAGATGGATGTCAATATCCAAAGACTGCTATGGGCAGGGGGCATTGCTGTGAGCCACCAAAGATTCTGTCCCATGCATGCTTGAATTGTAAAAACAAAGCAAAGTTCTTTGGGTCAATATGAGAGATGTTGGAAAGCAGATCCATCTCGGAAAGGAACTTTCAGGAATTATGCGAAGTGCCTTGGCTCCTGTTGACTGTCTGGGATCAGGAACAGATTGCTGTCTCAATAAGGTATTGGACTGGAAATCAGAAAAAAAAAATCCTAGACTCAAGACAGTCAAGTATACCAGCTTAAATAATAGTGACAATCTTCCCTGTCAGACCAAACATCAAAAACAAAAGCAGAAAAATAATTGCCACTTACTCCCTACTGGGCAAAGTAGTTGCTGAAGTGAGGCTTCCGTTTGTTTTTTGTTTTTGTTTTTGTTTTTGTTTTTGTTTTTTTGAGACGGAGTCTTGCTCTGTCGCCCAGGCTGGAGTGCAGTGGTGCAATCTCGGCTCACTGCAAGCTCCGCCTCCCGGGTTCCCGCCATTCTCCCGCCTCAGCCTCCCGAGTAGCTGGGACTACAGGCGCCCGCCACCACGCCCGGCTAATTTTTTGTATTTTTAGTAGGACGGGGTTTCACCGTTCACAGGATGGTCTCGATCTCCTGACCTCGTGATCCGCCCACCTTGGCCTCCCAAAGTGCTGGGATTACAGGCGTGAGCCACTGGGCTCGGCCCCGTTTGGTTTTTTTATCTGGACAGAACTGAGCCACGAAGGAGCAAGTTGATGCTGACAGCAAAGGAGGGTTGAGGCAGGCAGGGACTAATATCATGGTACCAGGTGGTTTCTGAAATTTGATGTTTTTCAAAAGATGTTCCTTAAAACTGAATGTGAATGTCGCTAGTATTGTTTAATTAAATAGTGAATTTGTCAGAGGAGTATAAAGTTGCATTTCTTTTTTTTTTTTGAAATGGAATCTTGCTCTGCCACCTAGGCTGGAATGCAGTGGCGTGATCTCAGCTTACTGCAACCTCTGATTCCCGGGTTCAAGCGATTCTCCTGCCTCAGCCTCCCGAGTAGCTGGGATTATGGGATTACAGGCATGGGTCACCATGCCTGGCTAATTTTTGTATTTTTAGTAGAGATGGAGTTTCACCATGTTGGCCAGGCTGGCCTCGAACTCCTGACCTCAGGTGATCTGCCCACCTTGGCCTCCCAAAGTGCTGGGATTACAGGCATGAGTCACCACACCCAGCCTAAAGCTGCATTTCTAATAAAAGTTTCATTTTTTGTGTTGTATAAAAATTGTGCTTTTTAATCAACCTCACCATGCACCTGAGCAAACAAGATGGAAGAAGAAACCTCTAAGTTCCTTCCCCTGTGCCCCTTCACTATAAGTCATGTCTATTGTGATAGACATGAAGAGGATTCATGAGAGCTGGCCAACCTTTAAAAATTATATACTGACAATGAAATGACAATGATCCCAGTAAGAAGCAAGGTAGAATATCACTAAAGAGATTAATGTCCTTGAATAGGGAAGTCTCTAGAAACTCAAACATCAAGAGTTAAAGAGAAGGCTGGGGGGAAATAGCATGCAAAGAGAAAAAGAGAAGAAAGAAAAGAGAAGGAGTTGGCTTGAATCTCTGAGCATAATATTAAAATACCTAAAACTCTCAAAGAGCTAAGAAATGTGAAGCATGCTAAGACAGCAAACACACATTTTGGAAAGTAAATATGTATTTTGCAAGTAAAAATGTATTTGTCAGGTGCCTGGGCTGCTGATGTAATGTTAACAGGTGGCAGGGAGATAGAAGGGAACTCAATTTGGATTTTGCATTGGTCTGCTTTGTCAGCAAGCATGATTTTAATTCTGAAAAGGATAGAATAAATATTGAGAGATGTGTAAGGTCTAATAAAGCAGCACCTGGCCTCTCTGAAGTGGTTTGGTTCCCTGGCTATATAAACACACATCCAAGGTGGAGTGTGCTTCAAGAATGTGAAGTACTTTGTGGGATTGTGGAGACTCGATAAATGTGTTCCCACTTATCTAAAAAAGATGCAGATGGATCCTGTCATTTACGGACTAGTGAGCTTGACATCAAATCCAGGCAAATCTCTGGGATGGAATATTAATAGGTTGATTTGTGAGCACGTACAAGGGAAAGTGGTGAATACTAGCAGACACCACGGGACCCATAAAGAACAAATCATGCCAAACTGATTCCACACACACACACGCACACACACACACACACACACACACACACACACAGTCTCTAGAATAGTGGAAATAAATGCTTCAGATGAGTCTGGATTGCAGAAAAGTCTTTGACAAGGTCTTTCATGACATTCTTACAGAAGAAGTAGAAATATATATGGAGAGAGAAAACAAAGATAAACTCCCATTTCGTGATTATTTCATCTGGCATCTCGCCAAAAGAGTACAAAAATTAATGCATTTTGTCTGCATTGGGGAGGTCTTTTTCAAAGTTAAATCAATAACAAATAATACCATTTCAATCAGATGTGTAAACTACATGGAAAAGGGAGGAATACCTAATATATTGAATGGAAAATTGTTGAATTGTTTTGTGGAGGTAAGTAACTGGAAGTCATGGTGCTTTCTGAGAAAAAGTATTTCACTATTTTACTTGGTCAGTTCAGCCCAGTTAAACAGGTGGCACCAGATATAAATATGTGAGGAAAAAATTATGAGTTAAATCTGGAGAAAATTCTATGAATTTAATTTATTGTGTGAATTGATAAAAAAGCACATCAATTAATTTTAGAAGTGTAGACGGAAGAACTCCAGGTTCACTTGGAGCATAGTCTGAAAAGCGTTGTATTTTACTACGTATCCAGATTTATTTTTCTGGAATCAAGATTTTTTAAAGGATGAGAACAATTGATTGATATTTAAATAAGATACAGTTCTACACTAAGAAGGGTCCAATTATAGAAGGATGAGGTATGTCTGAACAGCAACATGGAAAGGTTTCTGGATTTTCCCTAAGTGTAAAACATTCATACTAATGTTGTGAAAGAGAAGCCAGAATTTAAATGTGAATTTAGGCTCTGTTAAAGAGGTATGTTAATTCATGAAACAAAAGGCATGATGGTACCTTCAACTCTATGCTGATTTGTGTTGTTCTGAGAAGCACACACTATACGGGATATTGACAAGCTGGAGTACATACCGTAGAGAACGTTCAGGATGGCAAAGCCATAAAATAATTATGTCATATGAGGAATAGATGCAGGAAGTAGAATTGCTTAGCAGGAGGAGAGAAGTTGCAGGGAGACTGTTGTCTTCAATTTCTCTGGATGTGGGCTAATACACCTATAACCAGTGGGGCTGGGAAAGAATAGTGTTGAGTGAAGCCCAGAGCCAATGTGGAATAATCTCAAGGGTGACCGCTATCAGAGTTAGAATAATTTTTTTCATTTTTTTACTTTTTCAATTTCCATTTTTATTTTAGATTCAGGGGGTACCTTTGCATGTTTATTACAAGGGTCTATTGCATGATGCTAAGGTTTGGGTAGTTTTTTTTGTGTTTTGTTTTGTTTTGTTTTTTTAAGTTTTCAAAGTCCAAGGCTGCAATTCTTTAAAGGAAAGGGGTGGTGGAGCCATGGCACAAAGCCAAAATAATCAGAGAGAACTGGGAGGCCAATGAGCAAGGCATAGCAGACACTCCAACAGTAGGAATGATGGGAAGGGGGAGGATAAGACAGAGAAATTGTTGAGCCACCAGATGGTAGTGACTTTCCTTATGACCCCTCCTGGCCATAGGCATGCCTTGTGCATTTTAAGGTACTAAAACTGAAAGCGTCCATCAACCCAACCTCCCATACAAGTGAGAAGATAAGGAGCTTGGTATCCATGGTTTCAGCATGTAGAAAGGATGATTGAATTTTAAAGTCTTGTACCAAGAGGGAATCGATTTTTAATTCAGAATATGTTGCCAAAAAGAGACTCAAGTTCAAACCACCAAAAGAAAAGTCAGAACCAGAATTCAGAGTCAAAAACAGGAAGGGAATCCAGAGAGGGAATGTGCAGAAAGGATAACAGTGAGCAAAGAGAATGAAGGGAACCAAGCTTGGAAGATGAGAACTCACAGTGCCAATGCCCAGAGTGGACTTTTATGTAATTTTCCCATCACTTGAGTGGAAATGTCATGTGAATTTCAAGGGACGAAAATTCTCAGGATAGAGATTGTTCTGGGGAGGGTCTCTTTTGGAACCACCCATTTCAAGGAGAAGGCACCAACCCTACAACTGTAGCTGCTTGGCACATACAGTTTGGTAAAATCTAACCACATGAGGAAGGCAGCCAAGCTGAGCTGGAACAGACTAACCTTGTTGTATGTATGCCAGCAGCTTTGAATTAGCATGGTCAAGCACTTCCACCAAGAAAGGCAAGATCTTCTCAAGGTAATGGCCCCAAAACTTAATGGAAAATAATTTTTGGTTATTTTTACTCCTGTAGAGTAGAATTAACTTTGGCTGAGAGGAGCTGAGTGGTAGGCTCAGGTCTCAAGGTCATTGCAATAAGTTCTGCCCAGTGGAATATGGTCCCTTTTATTATAACTGGTATGACTATTGGCCAGGTTTAGGTAGAACCAGTCAAGTCAGAAATGAACAACACCTTTGGCCTCAGAAAGACCATGGCTATGTGAAATAGATATGTTTCTTCTTTTCCTTCTTGAAATTATTAAGCCTATTTCTGGTGTAACAGTGGGGAATAAATCACCAGTAGTATCTAGCCATCTTTGATTGTTCTAGAGACCCGAGTCTCACAGCAAAATCACTCACATCTTATCTGATCTCAAGAAGTTGCCTTTCCTGGACACAATATCATATTTATGGGCTTCCAAACTCATATTCCTTGGGGTTTTCCCAGAGAGGGAGCCACCGCAAGCTTCAAAATTTGTTCAAGGAATTATTTAATATGATATCCAAATAGATAAGAATCTTTCTGCCCAGGAGATCCATGTAGGATCAGATTCATAATCACAGACAGATGTGAAAGAACAACACAAGCTGAAGAGCATTATTATTTGTTCCTCTACTTCAGAAAGCTTTCTACCTTTCATTCTCCCTAATCTATAGGAGATGGTGGGTACGTACAACACCGGTTCCATTCACAGTTGTTCACCACGGTACTAGACTAGAAGATGGAAAATCAGCAAGAGAAGGTAGCGGTCTCAAATGATTAAGACTTATTTATTAATGAGGACCTTGTTTAGAACACAGAGAGGGAGTATTATGCTTGGCAGTTGCACAAGTACCAGTTAAGTAAGAATTGCTAACACAGCTGTACCTTTACTGCTTCCTGATTAAAAAAAAAAAAAAAAATACCTGCTAGTAGATGGCCAATCTGGATTGCCAGAGAAAGACATGACACAATAGACTATGAGAGAGATCTCCTCAGGCAGGCTGAAAGGAACAGAGGTAGTGCTGGTGGTAGGACTCTGAGAGTCAATAGAAAGCATGGATCTTAGTAAGAAAGACATCCTAGTTTCCAGTCAGAAGAGGCCTGATCCTCAGAATTTGCCTGAAACTTTAGGATTTTCATGTTTGACCTGGATATCAGTGCTAATTCTCCAGGGATGCAGAACATGCCCCTCACCTTCCTGGCTGGTGAGCAGGGTACATTGGGATGTGAAATGAACTTTGCTAGCAGCCTGGCAGTGTTTAGCAGTGATCATTACATCTGGCATCTCAGGTGCTTATAAGTAAAATGCTTGTTCATAGGGCTTGCTCTCACAGCCTTACTCAGGGAGACCAGAGGTTTGGGTCTGCTGGACAATTTTTAAGACTGCACCCTCAGGTTCTTGAAGAATTGAATCCACAAGGTATGCCTGTTTATTCGAATCACAGAGCTATAACAAAGGGCTGCTGGCTCCCAACTATATCTTTTACCCATGGATGATAGTATTGGCCTCATGTTGGTGGTCAATCTATGTACCTCCTCCTGCACAGAATTGCAAGGAGCGGAAGGCAGTGCCTACCTTGTCATCTGGGAGTGACTTACATACTTGTATGAATGTCACTTGAACAAAATTTGCTGAAGGGCTAAGCAGGCACTATCATGAGAAAAGTTCAAGATTAGATGGTCTCCAAAATTTTCATAATGTTAACATCTATTTACTTTCATATCTGAATTTGAAAAAAAAAATGCTTATTAACACAAATACATCTCAAGTTGGTAAAATTTTAGGCACTCTAATAAAGTGAAGGAGGAATTGATTAATTTTTAGGCATAGTAGAGCAATAATCTGCCCAGAAGTTGACTGTTGCTTTGAATGTTTGCACACATGTGTACATATGCATATATGCACACATGTGCGCACACACACACACACACACTTACAAATAGCCACACTGTGTTTGTATAGGATATACAGAATGATGTTTCTATTCTGTCCTTTGCCCAAATAGGTGAGCTTTTAGTAACAAAAAGAATGATTCTGGTTCTTAGCCTTGGAGATAATGGGGAAGTGCCTTGGCAAAAGATAAAAGGGAAAGAAAACTTTTGTTCTTCTAGATCAATTATACTCAAACAGGCATACAACAAAATTGCCAGGGAAACATAATAAAAATACAGATTTCAGAGCCCCTTCCTAACGTATTTCTGAGTCTACAGCTAACATGTATCATTATAGGCCTGTAGAGAACTCTCTATTCCAATGGTTCTCAAACTTGAGCATGCATCCGAATCCTCTGGAGTGCTTGTTAAACACAGCTTGCTGGGCCCCACCCCCAGTTTCTGGTTCAGTAGATCTGAAGTGAAGTTCAAAAATTTGTATTTCTAACAAGTTCCCAGGGGGTGCTCGCACTATTGGTCTGAGGACCACATTTTGAGAACCATTACTCCATTTAGATCATGAACCAGCTCTTCTACTTTCTGTCTAGATGCTACGGGATTAGGTCCCCGATTCAAAGGGTGTCAGAGATTTAAATTTTTATCAAATCACCCAAGTGTTTCCTATACAAGTGTTACTTTGAGAATGCCAATTTAGGCTCCTTGATCTTTGGTTATATTTTTAATATTAACTTCTGGTTATAGCCTTTACATCCTTGGGATGCCCAAGATGATTCAATAGCAGAGGCCTATCCCAGATGATTCCTACTGTCTTGAAACCCTGCTAAAATCTGACTTCCTCCCTACTTGCTTGCAATTGGCATATCACATGCCTAGACTGACCCATGAATATATTGATTCCACAGTTACCATGAACTAGATCTAACTAAAGAAACCAATTGGAGTCTCTGCTAGCATGGCACCAGCTTTGATTTCAGGAACGATTCTTGTTGGCAGGCTTATGATCACCGGGCACTAGCGATGATGAAGCCCTCAGTGGGCACAATCTACTAGCTGTGCTGGGGACTCACTGCAACTGACCCAGAAGGTATCTTTTTAAAAGTAGCAGTGTCTGGCTGGGCAGGGTGTTTCACCTCTGTAATCCCAGCACTTTGAAAGAGCAAGGCGAGCAGATCACTTGAGCTCAGGAGTTCGAGACCATCCTAGCCAACATGGCGAAACCCTGTCTCTACTAAAAATATAAAAATCAGCCAGATGTGGTGGCTCACGCCTGTAATACCAGCTACTCTGGTGGCTTAGGCATGAGAATCACTTCAACCCAGGAGACAGAGGTTGCAGTGAGCCAAGATCGCACCACCGCACTCCAGCCTGGAAAACAGAGCAAGACTCTGTCTCATAAAACACACAAAAAAAGAGTAGCAGGATCTTTTCTTGTTTACATGCCAGGTGGCTGGCCCATATTTCTTCATTTCTAACCAGCAAGGCATTACCCATCCAACTGTGTGACCCATGGCTGGGCACATGCACATCCACCTGGTGTCCTTTGTGGGAAAAAACAGGACATGTGATAGTGGGAACTCTGTCAAGGAGAGCAGGGGCTTCGGGAAGAGCGGGAGATGTGGCTCTGGTACAAGCCCACAAGGCTCTGAGTGACAGGTTCACTAGTGGAGAGCTGAGCCACTGGAGTAACAGTGGTTGAATGAACTGGTTATCTTCTGGTGCAGGTCTTCCTACATTTGTCCTCTAAAGTAAAAAGTTGCTATTCCCGTTCTCTACATAATGTGGATTAGTCCTAGCCCTTCAACACTCTACCTAGCTCACTCCTTTGGCCAACGGGACACATTTTCAAAGCAGAGGGCATCAAGTAAGGAATTTTATCTGATGTCGTGCAATAATTAACATCATGATATAACCAGGCTAACCAGCCTCCCTCTACTAACCTAAAATCTCAAGGAAAGAACATATGAGACATTCACAAGCCCATTCAATGGTTTCATAAACTTACCTGCTCTCTCCTCCAAAAAGGAAGCACAGAGTTTGAATCCTGGCTCTGCCACTTACTAGTTAGTTATGGCTTTGAGTGAGTTGAACTTCTTTGAGCCTCAATCTCCTTGTCTAACAAATAAAAAAATAATGTTAGTGCCTACCTCATAGGATGTTGCAAGGATTAAATGAGATAATACATGCAAAGCACCAATAATAGTTCCTGCCATTTAGTAACCACTCAGCAAATAGAAGATATTATTTATTGACTTGGAATTTTCTATAAATGGCACTTCTTTCCAGAAGACTTTTTCTAAACCATTACCAGTGACCTCCAGGAAGGAAGAGTTTGTGGATGACTCAGTAAATGTCTGACATTGATGAATAACAATATTAAGCAACTCACTGCTAAATCAAGAGACGCAAAGTGGAAAATTTATGCTGCCTAATTTTAATCACTTAAATACAAATAGAAGTATCTGTGCCCTTCTGATTTCTAGAAAACTGGAAAACCCCAATGACCAGACACAATAAAAGGTAGAAGTGACTCATTTGGAAGTCTGGGAATTCTCTCAGTGTGGGATCTTCTGGGAAGACCTGGATATTCCCAGCCTTCCCTACACAGGGGCTTTCCTCACCCCTGACCTATTTGTAGAAATTAAACTGCAGTTTTGCCTTTTCAGCTGCTACCATTGTATCCCTTCAAAATTTCTACTCGAGGTCTGATAGCAACCATTTACCAAACCTGTAAGTGACACTATGATATCATCTCCAGGTATACCCAAACACCATCACAAGCATCTTGATTGCAGGAAGTAATTGACTTTGACTATGTGTACAAAGAAACATTCCCCTTTCAAGCAATACTATGGGTAATAATCTTTTTTCTCGTTTAATATTATCACCAAGTTCTAGTTACCTGGTTCCGCTTTGGACCAATCTGAGGGCCTTTATTTACATATGAATAAGTGTAAACTATCTTGTTAGAGCAGTCTTGCTACATACCTCTCAGAAGACAGTAAGCTGTCTACTAGTAAACTACAGGGCCTGCAAATTATTGGAAGGTTACGTTGGATAAGAACAATAGCAGCCTGTCTCCTCCTGCAAGATTTCTGGTGAATTGACATCATCTGAATTTTCTCAGCCAGGTATCTGTGGACAACCCATAGAACTTAAGGCATTATTGTATTAATTATCTGGGACTGAGCCTATTTGAAATAATCTTAGCATTGCCACTTTTGTCCATATTTTTCTGTTGATATGAGCCTTTTAGGTTTCATCTTTTATCTTTGCACTTTTATACACATTGGAGTGTGTGGCTTTGGAGGAATTAGTTGTATTGTAAAGGAGCCGCCATTATAGATTTTGCTCATTTTGATAGTATAAAGCCACACCCCTTAAATCATTTTCCTATCAGGTACCTAATTTCTTGTACTAATCACTGACTCATGAACAATACTGCCACCCTCTGGGAGTCCTGGGAAATGCCTTTCAATGTCAAAAATTGTTAGCATGAGACTAGGGTACCACAAGAAATAAATGAAACAATATTTGTTTGAGTTGCAAGCTAGGGAAGAAAGGACTATGTTGTTGAGATGTCCCAACAATTGTGAGAAGGGAATTTTAGTTGTTTTAACAAAAGCTAAATGAAAGCAGGCATTTTATGAGAGTTCTTGGGGGTTTCCACGAGAGTGGGATCAATGCACCCTCTCCAAATACTTGAGAAGCGACTCACAGATGAAATGTCAGCCGGCCACAGTTTATTCATTGTGTGCTACCCTCGCCTGAGATACATGCTTCACTGCGGAAGTCCCTTTTGTCACCATGCTCATTTTGAGATCCCTCCCTCCCCAGTTTTCTTTTGTGGTTGAATGTCATCAGTGTTCCGATGGCCCCATGTTGGTGTGTGATGAAAAGACATTTTGAACCCACTCAGTTGGGTTGCAAATTAATATTGCAGTTCAGAGAAGCCTAGAAGAAAAACCGTATCATGATTGTTCAGAGAACAATCATGATATTCAAAATCTGGAGGAAGGGCTCTTCTCTTTGATCTCTGAGCAGCTCAAGGCTCCAACACCCAAAGTTATATAGTGGGCACTCTTTCTGCTCAGCTTTCTGCTGGATGAGATGACATCCACTAAGCAAGGTGGACCAGTTTCTATGTTGTGAGAGGAGCAGGCACAGCAGAAGTGCTAGTGACCTGTCCTGGACAGCAGGTCCCTAGCAATCACCCTTGCCATGCTCAGTCAGCTCCCTCTTATTTCCTCTAGGATGGAAAGCACGAATAAAATGCAAAAGCAAGGTCAGCGCGACCCATACACAGATGGAGGAACCTGCCTGCCAGGCTCCCCTCAAATCATAAACACTTTTTCTGCCTTCAGTTCTATGCCTGCAATGTCATAGAGAAAATGAGCTTTCATTTTTACCACTTGTTTACACGGTTTTCAAAGACTTTGTTTATCAAACTGTGCTTGAGTAATAATACTTCCTCCTTTTATACATCTAAGGCTAATAAAAATGCCAAGCAACTCTTCTGTTTTGTTTAGCTCATTCCGGCATTACCATAGGTAAACATATGTTCTCCTTTGTCTTTTGGTTTTGAAACTGCCTTTACTGAGCCCTAGAAGTCCAAGAACCCCAGACTGCTATAAACTACCAAGCATCATTTTAGCTTGTCATGATCACTAATTAGAACTGTTTTTGTTTTTGGTTTTGGTTTTGGGTTTTTTGTTTGTTTGTTTGTTTGTTTGTGAGACAAAATCTCTGTCATCTAGGCTGGAATGCAGCGACACAATCATAGCTCACTGCAGCCTTGATCTCTTGGGCTCAAGCCATCCTTCCGCCTCAGTCTCCTAAAGCATTAGGATTACTGGCATGAGCCACCTCACCCAGCCAGAACTGTTCTGGAAGGCAAATTTTATGTCAACATAAAGAAGTTGATGGGAGGATTCCAGAGTCCTAATGTACTGGGAAGGGAATGTCTGAATGCAGGGGAACAAGTCTTGGAAGGACTAAGGCTGAGAATGAGGGACAGAGGACTAAAGATGAGCTTATCAAAGTATACTTTCATTAAAGGACATTTTACTCACAGATATTCTTACATTCAGTGGAAATTGGTGTTTAGAGATTCGCAAAAATGTCAGTGCCTAGAATAGAGCCTGACATGTAGTAGGTACTCAATAGATATAGAATGGATGAATATTGATAAGACGAGGGTAAGATGACTTTTTAGTTCTTATACTTATTGTTTTATCTTCTCTGGATTTGCCATGATAGAAAAATAAACTTTGTTTTAAAGAAGAAAGAAAACAATATGTCAATTGAATTAGGAGAAGAACCCAGTCTCTAAGCTGCAGAGCACAAGATGATTTTCCCAAACCACAGTCTCAGCTGCACACATTAAAGAGACCAGGCAACCCAGCCAGATAATCATTATGTCTTCTGTTCTTTTAATCTTTGGAAATAACTGATTCTCTAATTTTTTTTAAAAAAAGTTTGTTACAAAGCTATTAGAGAACAGAATATAATCTTGTAATGCCAAGTAATTAGCTTGAAATATGTCTGATACGGCAGTTTAGCTGAAAATCTAAATGTTATTGTGGAAAATTATAGTAAGCAGCAGCACTTAGAGTTGCAAAATGAAATGACACAGCAGAGAAAAAAGTTTTTTTATTATATTTGTCTCAGCATATATAGTGAATGTCTGATGTGTTTACTTATCCTAATGATCACAATAAATTCCATCAGAAAGCATGCTTTGAGGCCTTGCATTTTAAATGTGACTGACCAAGATCTCTTAATTCAGTAATCTGCATTCAGAATGACAATGTTTTCTCTGTCTTCTTAGTGTTGAGCAGAATATGGGTCACAATGGTGCCCTACTCACATGAAGCTGAAGGTAGTGACTACACTAGTTAGCTGTCACCTGGGTCAACACAAGCAAATGAAATGCACCCAGAAAACTTAGGCCAAATGCTTTTCTATCACTTAAAATACGGTATATAAAAGGGCTGCATAAGTGTTAGTTGTTGTGTTGTCATTATTATAAAGCCACTTGAGAAACAATCATTATAGAAGAAATAGTATCAGGAAAACTAAAAGAATGGAACTGGGGCCACGTGTTAACTGGGCTTTCTCTTTTTAAAATTTTTATTTTATTTTAAGTTCTGGGATACATGTGCAGGATGTGCAGGTTTGTTGCATAGGTAAATGTGGTTTACTTATGGTGGTTTGCTGCACCTATCAACCCATCATCTAGGAATTAAGCCCAGTATGCATTAGGTATTTATTCTCAGGATCTCCCTCGCTCCACCCCTACCCCCGACAGGCCCCAGTGTGTGTTTTTCCCCTCCCCATGTCCATGTGTTCTCATTGTTCAGCTCCCACTTATGAGTGAGAACATGTAGTGTTTGGTTTTCTGTTTCTGTGTTAGTTTGCTGAGGATGATGGTTTCCAGCTCCATCCACGTCCCTGCAAAGAACATGATCTTGTTCCTTTTTATGACTGCATAGTATTCCATGGTGTATATGTACCATATTTTCTTCATCCAGTTTATTATTGATGGGCATTTAGGATGATTCCACATCTTTGCTATTGTGAACAGTGCTGCAATGAACATACACATGCATGTATCTTTATAATGGAATGATTTATATTCCTTTGGGTATATACCCAGTAATATGATTGCTGAGTCAAACGGTATTTCTGGTTCTAGGCCTTTGAGGAATCACTACACTGTTTTCCACAATGGTTGAACTAATTTACATTCCCACCAACAGTGTAAAAGCATTCCCATTTCTCCACAGCCTCGCCAACATCTGTTGTTTCCTGACTTTTTAATAATCACCATTCTGACTGGTGTGAGATGGTGTCTCTTTGTGGTTTTGATTTGCATTTCTCAAATGATTAGTGATGTTGAGCTTTTCTTCATATGTTTTTGGCCACATAAATGTCTTCTTTTGAGAAGTGTCTGTTCATGTCCTTTGCCCACTTTCTAATGGGATTGTTTGTTTTTTTCCTGTAAATTTGCTTAAGTTCTTTGTAGATTTTGGATATTAGGCCTTTGTCAGATGGATAGATTGCAAACATTTTCTCCCATTCTGTAGGTTGTCTGTTCATTCTGATGATATTTTCTTTTGCTGTTCAGAAGTTCTTTAGTTTAATTAGATGCCATTTGTCAATTTTTGCTGTTGTTGCAATTGCTTTTGACATTTTCATCATTAATCTTTGCCTGTGCCTATGTTCCAAATGGTATTGCTGAGATTTTCTTCTAGGGTTTTATATAGTTTTGGGTTTTATATAGTTTTGGGTTTCACATTTAAGTCTTTAATTCATCCTGAGTTAATTTTTCTGTGAGGTGTAAAGAGGGGGTCCAGTTTCAATTATCTGCATATGGCTAGCCAGTTTTCCCAGCAACATTTATTGAACAGGGAATCTCTCCCCATTGCTTGTTTTTGTCAGGTTTGTCAAAGATCAGATGGTTGTAGATGTGTGGTCTCATTTCTGAGATCTCTATTCTGTTCCATTGGTCTATGTGTCTGTTTTGATACCAGTACCATGCTGTTTTGGTTACTGTAGCCTTGTAGTATAACTTGAAGTCAGGTAGCATAATGCCTCCAGCTTTGTTCTTTTTGCTTAGGATTGTCTTGGCTATACAGGCTCTTTTTTGTTTCCATATGAATTTTAAAGCAGTTTTCTCTAATTCTGTGAAGAATGTCAATGGTAGTTTAATCGGAATAGCATTGAATCTATAAATTACCTTGGCAGTATGGCCATGTTCACGATACTGATTCTTCCTATCATGAACGTGGAATGTTTTTCCATTTGTTTGTGTACTCTCTGAATTCCTTGAGCAGTGATTTGTAGTTCTCCTTGATGAGGTCCTTCACTTCCCCTGTTAGCTGTATTCCTAGGTATTTTATCCTCTTTGTAGCATTGTGAATAGAATTCACTCATGATTTGGCTCTCTACTTGTCTATTGCTGGTTACAGGAATGCTTGTGATTTTTCCACATCAATTGTGTATGCTGAGACTGCTGTAGTTGCTTATCAGCTTAAGAAGTTTTGGGCTGAGACGATGGGGTTTTCTAGATATAGAATTATGTGACCTGCAAACAGAGAGTCTGACTTCCTCTTTTCCTATCTGAATACCTTTTATTTCTTTCTCTTGCTTGACTGCCCCGGCCAAAACGTCCAATAGTATGTTAAATAGGAGTGGTGAGAGAAGGCATCCTTGTCTTGTGCCAGTTTTCAAAGGCAATGCTTCCAGCTTTTGACCATTCAGTATGATATTGGCTGTTGGTTTGTCATAAATGGCTCTTATTATTTTGAGCTGAGTTCCATCATACCCAGTTTATTAGGAGTTTTTAACATGAAGGGATGTTGAATTTTATCAAAGTCCTTTTCTGCATCTATTGAGATAATCATATGGTTTTTGTCTTTAGTTCTGTTTATGTGATGAATTATGTTCATTGATTTGCATATGTTGAACCAGTCTTGCATCCTGGGGATAAATCTGACTTGATCTTCGTGGATAAGCTTTTTGATGTCCTGCTGGATTCGGTTTGCCAGTATTTTATTGAGGATTTTTGCATTGATGTTCACAATGATGTTTTCTTTTTTTGTTGTATCTCTGCAAGGCTTTGGTATCAGAATGATGCTGGCCTCATAAAGCGAGTTAGGGAGAAGTCTCTCCTTTTCAATTGTTTAGAATAGTTTCAGAAGGAATGGTATCAGCTCCTCTTTGTACCTCTGGTAGAATTCAACTGTAAGTTTCTCTGGTCCTGGGCTTTTTTTGGTTGGTAAGCTATTTATTACTGTCTTAATTTCAGAACTTGTTCTTGGCCTATTCAGGGATTCAACTTCTTCCTGGTTCAGTCTTGGGAGGATGTATGTGTCAGGAATTTATCCATTTCTTCTACATTTTCTAATTTATTTGCATAGAGGTATTTATAGTAGTCTCTAATGGTTGTTTATATTTCTGTGGGTCAATGGTGATACCATGTCCCCTTTATCATTTTTTTGTGTCTATTTGATTCTTCCCTCTTTTCTTCTTTATTAGTCTAGCTAGCAGTCTATTTTATTAATTTTTTCAAAAAACCAGACCCTGAATTCATTGATTTTTTTTTAAGGGTTTTTCATGTATCTTCTTCAGTTCTCCTCTGATCTTGGTTATTTCTTGTCCTCTGCTGGCTTTGGGGTTTGTTTGTTCTTTGTCCTCCAGTTCTTATAGTTGTGATGTTAGGGTGTCAATTTGAGATCTTTGTAGCTTTTCAATGTGGGCACTTAGTGCTATAAATTTCCCTCTTAACACTGCTTCAACTGCGTCTCAGAGATTCTGGTACATTGTCTCTTTGTTCTCATTGGTTTCAAAGAACTTCTTGATTTCTGCCTTAATTTCATTATTTACAAAGGAGTCATTCAGGACCAGGTTGTTCAATTCCCATGTAGTTGTGTGGTTTCGAGTGAGTTTCTTAATCTTGAGTTCTAATTTGATTGTGCTGTGGTATGACAGAGTGTTTGTTATGATTTCAGTTCTTTTGCATTTGCTGAGGAGTGTTTTACTTCCAGTTATGTGATCGATTTTAGAGTAGTGCCATGTGGTGCCAAGAAGAATGTATATTCTGTTGTTTTTTTGGGTGGAGAATTCTGTAGTTATCTATCAGGTCCATTTGATCTAGAGCTTAGTTCAAGTCCTGAATATGCTTGTTAATTTTCTGTCTCAATGATCTGTCTAATATTGACAGTGGGGTGTTAAAGTTCATCAATATTATTGTGTGGGAGTCTAAGTCTCTTTGTAGGTCTCTAAGAACTTGTTTTATGAATCTGGGTGTTCCCGTATTGGGTGCATATATATTTAGGATAGTTAGCGCTACTTGTTGAGTTAATCCCCTTACCATTATGTAATGCCCTTCTTTGTCTTTTTTGATGTTTTTTAATTTAAAGTCTGTTTTGTCAGAAACTAGGATTGTACCCCCTGCTTTTTTCTGCTTTCCATTTGTTTGGTAAATTTTCTTCCATCCCTTTATTTTGAGCTTATGTATGTCTTTGTACTTGAGATTGGTCTCTTGAATACAGCACACTGATCAGTCGTGACTCTTTCTCCAATTTGCCATTCTATGTCTTTTACTTGGGGCATTTAGCCCATTTATATTTAAGGTTAATATTCTTATGTGTGAATTTGATCCTGTCATCATGATGCTAGCTGGTTATTTTGCAGACTTAATGATGTCATTGCTTCATAGTGTCATTGGTCTTTGTACTTCAGTTTGTTTTTGCAGTGGCTGGTAACAGTTTTTTCTTTCCATATTTAGTGCTTCCTTCAGGAGCTCTTGCAAGGCAGGTCTGGTGATGATGAATTCCCTCAGCATTTGCTTGTCTGAAAAGAATTTATTTCTCCTTCACTTACGATGCTTAGTTTGGCCAGATATGAAATTCTAGGTTGGAAATTCTTTTATTTAAGAATGTTGAATATTGGCCCCTAATCTCTTCTCTTTTGTAGGGTTTCTGCTGAGAGGTCCACTGTTAGTCTGCTGTGCTTCCCTTTGTAGATGACCTGGCCTTTCTTTCTGGCTGCCCTTAACATTTTTCCTTTCATTTTGACCTTGGAGAATCAGATGATTATGTGTCTTAGAGTTAATCTTCTCTTGGTGTATCTTACTGGGGTTCCCTAGATTTCCTGAATTTGAATATTGGCCTGTCTTGTTAGATTGGGGAAGTTCTCCTGGATGATACACTAAAGTATATTTTCCAAGTTGGTTCCATTCTCTCTATCTCTTTCAGGTACCCCAATCCATCATAGGTTCAGTCTTTTTACATAATCCCATAGTTCTTGGAGGTTTTATTCATTCATTTTCATTCTTTTTTCCCTAATCTTGTCTGCCTGTCTTATTTCAGCAAGATAGCCTTCAAGCTCTGAAATTCTTTCCTCTGCTTGGTCTGTTTGGTTATTGATACTTGTGGTTGCATTGTGAAGTTCTCATGTTATGTTTTTCAGCTGCATCAGGTCACTTATGTTCCTCTCTAAACTGGTTGTTCTGGTTGACAGCTCCTGTAGCGTTTTATCATGGTTCTTAGCTTCTTTGAGGCACCTTTAGCTCAGCAAAGTTCATTATTACCCACCTTCTGAAGCCTAATTCTGTCAATTCATCTATCTCAGACTCTGCACACTTGCTGGAGAGGTGTTGTAATCATTTGGAGGAGAAGAGGCCCTCTGGCTTTTTGAGTTTTCAACATTTTTTCATTGATTCTTTTTCATCTTCCTGAGTTTATCTAGCTTTGATCTTGGAGGCTGCTGACTTTTGGATGGGGTTTTTGTGGGGACTTTTTTGTTGATGCTGTTGTTGTTGTTGCTTTCTGTTTGTTTTTCTTTTAACAATCAAGCCCCTCTTCCATAGGGCTGCTGCAGTTTGCAGGGGGTCCACTCCAGACCATATTCACCTGGGTTTCTCCTGCACCTGTGTCACCAGTGGAGGCTACAGAACATCAAAGATGGCTGCCTAACCCTTCCTCTGGGATCTCTGTCCCACAGGGGCACTGACCTGATACCAGCAGGAATGCTCCTGTATAAGGTGTCTGGTGACCCCCGTTGGGGAGTCTCACCCAGTCAGGAGGCATGGGTTCTAGGACCCGCTTAATGAAGCACTCTGGCTGCCCCTTGGCAGAACGGGTGCTCTGCACTGGGGGGAATCCCACTCATCTTGACTACCTGGATTCTCAGAGCCAGTGGGGGAAAAGACTAACTCTGCTGACTCATGGAGACTACAGCAACCCCTCCCACCAAGGGCTCCCTCCCAGGGAGATCAGAGTTCTGTATGTAAAGCCCTGGATGGAGGTTTTGAAATCCCTTCAGGGAGGCCCCACCCAGTGAGGAGGGATGGGTCAGGGTCTGGCCTAAAGGGGCAGTCTAGCCACGATCTGTCACAGCCGCTGTGCTGTGCTGTGGGGAATTCCTCTCGATCCAAATCATTCACCTCTCCGGTATCGGCAGGGGAAAAACGGCCAACTGGAACTGCAGTGATGGTTGCCACGCCTCCCCCAGGGAGTTCAGTCATCTTAGGCAGCAGGCAACCACAGTGATGATGGCCACCCCTCCCCCAGGGAACTCAGTAATCTTAGGCAGTCTCCAGCAGAGTGTCCACTGAGAATCTGCACAGCTCTGTACTTGGGACCCAAGGCTCTCATGAGGGGATCTCCTGATCCACAGATTGCACAGATCCCTGGAAAAAGCATGGTTTCCTGGGCAGTGTAGCACAATCACTCACTGCCTCTCTTGGCTGGTGGTAGGATCTCCCTTTGCCCCATGTGGCTCCCAGGTGGGCTGTCACACCACCCTGCTTTTCCTCACTCTCTGTGGGTCATGCCAACCACCTAGTCAGTCCCAGCAAGAGAACCAGGATACTTCAGTTGTCAGTGCAGGATTCACTCATCATTTTTGTTGTTCTCAGTGGGAGCCTCCAACTGCAGCTGTTTCTAGTCAGCCATCTTGGCTCCTCCCCACAATTTGGCAATCTTGACAACTCTCTTTCATTCATTTGTTCATCCACTCATTGACATAATTCATTCATTCACATCATTTATTCATTCATTCACATCATTTATTCATTCATTCATATATTCCACAAATATTTATGGCATACTACAGAGAGCTGAGTTCTAGAAACAGAATGATGACAATGCAGTTAGAAGACCTCAACACCTCCTCTGTCAGAGGGAAGATTTCAGCTATTAAGAAATCAGATTTGGGAGGGATGGTTACTTTCTGTAAATAAACTGGGGTCAGATATTCTTTCATGAATTCCAATCTAGGACCCTGAGGCTTTTCTATATGAAAAATATTAGTAATTTTGTTTTATTCCAAAAAATATATTATAGTTAAGCTTCTCTTTAGACTTTATTTTAGACTGCAAGACATAAATGGCTATAAGCTCTGCAAGAATTCCTTAGGAATTAACACTCCTTTCTTCAATCTCCTCTCTAACTGACCTGCACGAACTCCTGTCAACTCTCCATTACCACATAACAAGGGAAAGACAAGCTAATGCTCCCTTTTTTTTTCCTTTGAAACAGTCTTGGTGTACAGTAGCATGAGCCTAGCTCACTGTAGCCTTCAAGTCCTGGGCTAAAGTGATCCTCCTACCTCAGCCTCCTAAGTAGCTGGGACTACAGGTGTGAGCCACCACACCCAACTAATTTTTTGTATTTTTTTGTTTTTGTGTGTGTTGTTTGTTTGGTTCTTTCTTTCTTTCTTTTTTGGTCTCCCTATGTTGTCCAGGCTGGTCTTAAACTCCTGGTCTCAAGTGATCTTCCTGTCTCAGTCTCCTAAACTGCTGGTATTACAGGCATGCACCACCACACCCAGCTCAATGCCACCTTTTGAGTAAAATGCTTTGGGCTTTTCCCAGATTGGTAAGCCTATCTTTCCTGCCTTAGGTTGACAGATGTCATTGAGAAAGCTATGGGAAACTCAAAAGCACTGTCCACCACTCAGCTATGGCTGAATAGAATGATAGCAATTTTAGCTGCACTGTGACTTTGCCCAGGACAGTGTTTGAGTTCTCCAGCCCCCACATTTTATCAGATCAAACCAAACACTTATCAGAACTACAAGTTATCTTAATCAACTTTGACACTACATTGACTGTTGTGTTAGAGTCTTTACACATTTAAATAGAATATTTTTTTCTCTTGTCTTCTCTGTTCTGTAGATGGAGGGGCTGTATTTGACCATTTGGAGTGGTTCACAAACCTAACATACAATATCGTAAAAAATTGGACAGCTTTTCAGATTTACAAGTGTCAGAGCAATGTGATGACAGAACCTCAGGAACAGCCTCTTCCTGTTTATAGGGCTCAGGATGGCATTAACTTTCAGAGCTGTGACAGAGATCAGCTTCTATGAGATGACACCCTAAGATTTATGGTCCTGAAAAAAAAAATATTGACTGAGGTAGAGACAAAGTCAGTATTTACACCAAAGAAATATTCCTGAGGGTAAATATTTCGGCGGTATTTTATTCATTCAAGAGTGGGACTATTATACCATAATTGTAGGTTTGGTTTCCTTTAGGCTATATTGAGCCCAAGGACTGAAGGACAAAGAGGAAGAGGAGAGGTGAGGGGAAGGAAGGATGTATTTCCACAGATTCTATATATTGCAGGCAGTGGTTAATAACATAGGACTTGTAGTTACCCTTTGACTCAACAAATATTAATAGCACCTAGTCTGTGCCAGGTCCTGTGCTAGGTTCTAGAGATAAAACAGGGAATACAATAGACATGGCATCTTTTTCTCATGAAGCTCTCAGCATAGTAAGGAAGTCAGACATTGAACAAATTATTAGGTTGGTACAAAAGTAATTGCAGTTTTTGCCATTACTTTTAAAAGCAAAAATCATAATTACTTTTGCACCAACCTAATATTATAGACAAGAGGCTTATTATGAAAAAGGAAGTATAGGTGGCTGCTCTGGGACATATGATAATGGAGCCTAACCCAATTGACAAGAAGGGGAGTGTATTAGTCTGTTCTCATGCTACTAATAAAGACATAACCGAGACTGGGTAATTTATAAAGGAAAGAGATTTAATGGACTTATAGTTCCACATGGCTGAGGAGGCCTCACAATCATGGCGGAAGATGAAGGAAGAACAAAGGGATGTCTTACATGGCAGCAGGCAAGACAGAGAGCATGTGCAGGGGAACTCCATCAGATCTGGTGATACTTATTTGCTATCACAAGAAGAGCATGGGAAAGACCCGCCCTCATGATTCAATTACTTCCACTGGGTCCCTCCCACAACATGTGGGAATTATAGGAGCTACAATCTGAGATTTGGGTGGGGACACAGCCAAACCATATCAGGCAGAGAAATCAGGAAGAGGGAAATGAGGGAAACATCTTCCCTAAGCTATGGGGAGTAACAGTTTAACTAGGCAAAGATTGGATTGCATCAGAGTGCTGGAGAAAGACTGAGACACTGCAACAGAGAAAACAGTATGGGCTATTCTAGTCCTTTAGTGTAGTACAGACATTGGCAAACTAAATCTGGCCAGTGCCTATTTTTGTAAATAAAGCATTATTGGAACCCAGACATGCCAATTCACTTACGTATGGTCTAAGGCCATTTTCACACTACAACTGCAGAGTGGAGCTTAGTTGCAAAAGAGATCACATGGCCTGTAACACCTAAAATATTTACTACTTGGCCTTTTACAAAAAAAAAAAAGTTTAACAATTCCATTTACAGCAAGTGGCTTAATCATGGTTAGTAATGCTAGATGCTGTAATAAACTACCCCCAAATCTCAGATTTGGGGTATCCAGTAAAATTTCTCTGTCATGTCCTAGCTCTTCAAGCAGCTGATCTGGGCAGGTTTTGTCAAAGTAGCGAAGGCAGGAACACTGCCTTGTGATTTTACTATCTCCTGTCTGAGGGTCCTGCACACCAGCTGTGCAGATGGAGAACAGAAAACAGAGTTGAGGATATGAAATGCGTTAGGGACCAGGTCTGGAGTGACACACATTGCTTTCACTCTCATTCCATTAGTCATATGATCCCACCAACATCCAAGGGGAGGCTGAAAAAAGAAGTCTTCTCTGTGCTTGAGAAGAAAAGGAAGTTTTGGGGAGTACATAGCTATGCCTCTGCCATAGCAGACAAGATGTATTTTTAAACTGCGGCTAAAAATCCTGTGTGGTTGAATTTAGGTGGCATGAGGTAAGGCTGATAGGTAGGCAAAGGTCAGATTGTGGAGGGTCTTGTAAACCACGTCAAAGATTTATATTTTAACCTGGGGCTGAATTATCAGTTATATGACTCTGATAAGTTGTATAACATAGCTAATCTAATCCTCTGCTTCTTCATCTGTGAAAAGAATGATGCTACCTGTTTATAGAATTGGACAGACTCAAAGAGATATAGTACATAGAGCTTTTAGAATATCACCTAACAAACAGTAAAGTAAACATGTAATAAATTGTAGTTATTTATTACCAAAACAGAGGAAAGTTCCTCCACCTTTCCCCCAAACTGGCCTTCTCCACCCACAGGCCCCAAAATGCAGAAGACCCTTTGCTAACCCAGTATACCAAGCCTTATCCCCTAAGAAATAAATCAAAGCACCCTGAATTGTTTCTCTACCATTCCATTGGCCTCCATGTTTGCTACCATCTTTTCAAGGGCACATTGGCCTAGAGAACAATCAGGTCCCAGAGTAACTGTTTGTGAAATACAATGACTTCCCAAATCCTTTACCTTCCCTGAATCAAGATAAGATGACATTAGAAGCTCAGACAAAAAAATGTGTGTACACATATGTATATGCATATGTATACACACACAAACAGATACCAAATAGGGCAAGGTTAGAGTGGTAAGACCCAGCTCATCATGTATGCCTAACACCCTATACCTCTAGCCCCATCCTAAAGTTATTTTGAGTCCATCTTGACCTTTGGATTCCCTGCATGATTTTTAAGGAATGTTCCTGGCCTGAGGTCTCCATACCCTGGAGAAAGAAGAGTTTTTCTTGAGCTCAAGATAACATGTGAAAAACAAACCAAAACAAAAAAAGAATAGAATAATATGGAAAACTGCAAAACTTTTTGAAAAATAAAAGACATGAGAAGGAATGAGACAAGCAGATATTGAAAGATTTTATGGAGGTATGACATGGTACTGACAAAAGAATAGACATCAGTGGTACAAAATATTAAAGTGAGAATTTAATATGGAAATATAATCAATGAGGAAAAGGAAGATCATAAAATAAATTATGGTGCCGTAAATTATGAGTAATTTGGAGGAAAATATACCCTCACTCACACCATACACACACACCCCTTGCAGATAGGAGACAGGGCAGTGTAGTGATGACAGCAGCAGCATCTACAGCCAGCAAGATGCCTGGGACTCAATCCCAGCTCTGTGATTTATTTAGCTGTAGTCTTGCAAATTATGTAGTCCCTTTGTGCCTAGTTTTCCTTGCACATACGTAGGGAGTAATAAAGGTATTTACTTTACCAGGTTGTTAGGAGGATTGAGTGATTTAATGCACGTAAAACACTTAGAACTCTTTCTAACACACAATAAGCACTCAATATATGTTAGTCATTGTGATGGGGAAAATCACAAGGAAAAGGTCACTTTCATTCAACATATTCTACTCTACATGTACTTCAGTATGTTACATGAATGAGGCTCTAAGAGATCAAAAAATAAATTAAGACACAGACTTTTCTTCAGAGAGAGGAGCTAGCAATCTAATATCAGTTAGGAATGTATCTACTCATTCTTATCTTTCAAAGGTGAGTTCTGGAACAGAACTGGAGTTGTTCAGCACAGTTTGAACATCTTGCAGACCTAATTTCTTGTTCATGTCACTGGAAATGCTTCCTGCAATAAATTTATTTTGTTCTATATATATGTTGTCATTCATCATTGCAATACTATTCTTATGGGAGAACAGATTATGAATAGTGTAATAACTATGACAAATAATAAACAAGCTCACTTGCTTCTGGCTCTAAGGGAAATAAATCAGCCAGCAGTTGCATTCTCTGCTCCACCCTCAACTCCCAAAAGGGAGCCATCTATTACTGAAAAGGATCTGCAATTTTTTAAATTTGACTGTTTCTCCCCAAATCAAGACAAATTGCATCAATACTAAAAAAAACCCCAAATATTTCGGTATATTTGCAGAGAACGTAGGATATATTCCAATGCCTAACATAGTTCACCAGACATTGTAGTGAGTAAGGCTTTGAGATCTCCTCCTCATGGCTTGGAATCCCTTTCACCCTAAGTTAATGGTACCATGCATACATGACCATGACCAGTTACTTGACCAGACCAATTCTTCCTTGGCATTAGATTTCTTTGTCCTCTGAATTTTGATGGGAGACAAGCCTCTGGATCACACCACTTGCCTTTCTATACTTGTTTCTTTGCCTGGTTTATTTTTCTTCTCTTATGACTTAGGGTAGTGGAGAGAGCACTGGGATACGAGTCACTAAGCTAATGGGTAAGATTTTGTCTCTTATCCAGTAGGAATTCTGTGGGCCTTGGCATCCTCTTGGTAAGAGGAGAGGGTATATTAGAATACTCTTTCAGATAATTTCCAAACATGACAATCTATGAAATGAACTTTCCTTATCCTTAGCACAAGCCAGGGTGTATCATTAGTCCAGCCATTTATTTTGGCAGCCTTACCCTCACCCCAGTCTGCTTTGGCCACTCTGAGTAAAAATCTACCCAAGAATTCACCTCTCCCAGTTTCATCATGCCGAACATAATATTCCCTTAATCCCATTCTGCATATCTTGCTATCTCTCCATTTACTGTAGAACAGCTGCAACCCAGACACTAAGTCACCATTCAGGATAACTGGTAGCTTTCAGTGAATCACTTAGCAACTCTTCCAGGACTCCGTTTTCCCATCTAAGAAATAAGAAGAATATCAGCTATTCTTAATTCACAGAATTGTTATTACTTGGGGAGAAAATTGAGTGAACTGTGTAAAGTCCTGTACAAATAAAAATGAAATGGAAACCATTACTAGAATTACTTTCCCTAAAAATTGAAAGACACCTATGAGCCACATGACGATATCTTTAATATTATTTTTATTACTATCACATGTTATGTTAATGCATATAAAACATTTAGAACTGTTTCTAACACACGGTAAGCACTCAATATATGTTAGTCATTGTGACCTTAGGGTTTGAAACTCTTGTTGACCTTAGGGTTTGAAAACTGGTTTTATACTTTGACTGAGCTTTGGAAATTTGAAAATTCTTCAACCTGACATTGACTAAATGTGCCCCATTGCTTTCCCTACACGAATCTTCTGGATGGTTGGCCACACTCAAAAGAGAATCACCTCCACCTTTTAGTGTAATTACAGTGCAATTATAAAATGCATATAATTTTGCTAAAACTGACCTAGTAAATAAAATGTATCAATTTTTCATCATGGCCAAGAAACTAACCAGACAAAATATACCAAAAATGTTGTATGATTCCAACTCTGATAAAGTGTTTGATGGAAATCCCATCTCTCACTTTTTAGTGGTCACCTTTCACCATGCCTTGTGCATTTATCACTGTCTGTGTTTACAGCCTCTTCCTTTTGTTCACAAATTGTCATATTATTTTCACATGTAGGATTAATTTTCCTCCTTTCAACCTAGAAAGGAATGAGTTGTTATGAATTTATTAACAAAGTAAAATAATATTCTCAAGCAAATTTACAGGCTTCATTGAATTGCAACTGATTTAACATCCCTTATCTCTCTCTGTGCCACTGGATTCCTTTGAAAAGTGTTCTGCAAGGGTTGCCCCAGATCTTCTCTGAAAAGTCTCACCCAAAGGTCATCAATGACCATCTATCCCAGTGACTGACATATTTAATGGTTTCTTTATATCTATCCCACTTGATCTCAACTACAATTTTTGGCATGAATGATTACCCATTCATTCTGAAGCTCTCTCCTTCTTTGACTTTTGTGTCAGATACCTTCCCACCTGACACCCATTCCACCTCAGCCTCTTTGGTTAGTAGTGACGCAGTTCATGAGCAAAAGAGAGATCAATGAGTCCCCTCCTAATGAGATTAAGACCAATCTCTGCTTTCTATGCTAATGATCAGTTCAGAAACCCAGGTCTGATGCAACCGGCATATGGAATTTTACTGGCCAGAGAAGTTGGTTCAGAATAGGTATGTCAAGCCAATAAAATGCAAGAGCAAGATCAATGGGAATTGGGGGAGCAAGGAGGCTAGGGGAGAAGTTTCTTTACATTTGCAAGACAACCACTGGAAAGGGGGCCTTGGTTATACATGGATGGGAAATCTCGAAATTCTGTAGCCATTTCCCCAACAGTCTAGGGAGAAACCCAACACCCAGAGGAGAGCATTTCTGGGAGAATAAGAAGGCGAATGGAGCTCGATCTGTGACTATAGCACCTGTTCTTGGTCCTAATTAACTTACCTCTAGAGTATTGCTCTATAGAGTATTTGCTCCATAAGCAGATAAAATTCACTTTATCATTATAGTCATTTTGAGTTGGTTTGAGTACTAATTGAGCTGAAACCATCATAACTAACAATTTTACAGCATTGTCTTCTTCATTCTCTTTCTACCTCACCAATAATTTATTTATTTATTTATTTTTGAGACGGAGTTTCGCTCTTGTTTCCCAGGCTGGAGTGCAATGGCGCGATCTCGGCTCACCGCAACCTCTGCCTCCCAGGTTCAAGCAATTCTCCTGCCTCAGCCTTCCGAGTAGCTGGGATTACAGGCATGCACCACCACGCCTAACTAATTTTGTATTTTTAGTAGAGACAGGTTTTCTCCACATTGGTCAGGCTGGTCTTGAGCTCCCGACCTCAGGTGATCCGCCCACCTCAGCCTCCAAAAGTGCTGGGATTACAGGTGTGAGCGACCACACCCGGCCCAATAATTCTTTTAAATCATGGATTGCACTAGCTCCCTTCTTCCATTTATCCTTTAACCATGGTAACTCCCTGATTCTATACTTTGACTTTTTCTATTTTCTCTTTCCTTAGCTTCAACTTTCACCTACTTCAAAAACTAAAATCAGTAACACTAGCCCAGATTTTTCTTTTGAGCTTAAGACACAAATTTTCATTTATTTTCCATATATATTGCCTTTAAGTATCCCATCCTGGGTGAGCTGAATCTATTACCTGCCTGCGAACTATTTCCCCTACCACCCTCTTCATGTATTTCATAGCCTAGTTTGTAGCATCACTATGACTTCAACCTTCAAAAACAGAAACTTTTTTTTCCTCCCTGGTTGATACCTGTGTCTTAGCCCTCACAATCATCATAAGGTCTTGCCAGTTCTAACCTTATAAACATCTCATTTTCTTCATGAGGCACACTCTCCTCAGCCCAGTTCATTAGCTCATCATTTCCATCTGGACTTGCCTCCTAACTGGTCCTTTGCTTCCTCCAATGCATCCTCCACAAAGCCACCAGTGATTCCTCTCAAATACAGGCCCATGTCAAAATGTAAAATGTCATTTTCCTGCTTAACATTACATACTGGCTCCCCGTTGCCTGTAGAATAAAGTTCATACAACTTAAGTGACTCTATAAAGACTTTTGCAACCATATCAGAGCTCACCTATTTAATCTCACCTTCAACCACTCTCTAAATATAAAGCCAGTCCTTGGCATGCTCCGAGCAAGCACACACCTGCCTGCCTCTATCTTGTACCACTTGTTTCCTCTGCCTTCAATGATCTTTTTTGTTTCTGAAGCTGGTGTATTCCTGCTCATTTTTCAAGGCCTGAATAAAACATAATCCATTTTAGTAAATATTTCCTGACAACGCGGGCAAATTTCAGCATTCCCTCATCTTTTGTAATTCTAGGAACAGAACTATATATAAGAGAAAGTCACATATGCTATGATAGATTAATGTTTATTAATATGTACTGTACCTTCTCTAGTTTGTAATTTGTTAGGCTATGAACCCAGGCTTTTGATGATTATCTCTTTAGGACCTATTCCATAATCTGACATATAATAGATGTTCAAATATCATTTTTCAAATCAAAGAATGAAGAAAAGGAAATTAAAGGATTAGTGACTAGCTAGGAAGAAGCCTATCTGGACTCAGTTTCCTAATGTGTAAAATGAGACAGATTTAGGTGTGCTTCCTTCTGCTCTAAAACTTTCCACGATTTCATGAAAATATTAGTAGAGCAACCCAGTGATTCTTTCATAATATAGTAAACTAATACTAAATTTTACAAACTACACTCTGGTCAAAAATATGTGTAAATTCAAAAATGGAAAGAATTTTTCTTTAATGTGTCCCCCTGTTGCTATATGAAATGTGTTAGTTCTGGAAAGAAGCCAATATTAGGTTTGGAACAGAGTTAAGAGCCAACAGAGACATGATTTTTAATTATATTAAAAGCATCTTGTAAATTTCCCATCAGTTACACCATAATTTATCTCCATTAATCACTGAAGGACAAGTGTTTGCAGCTTGGTCTCTTGTGGATAAAATTTGGGTACAAAATGTGGTTTAATCTCCAAGCCTCTGTAAATCTGTCTCTCTCCCACTAGCTCCCATTCAGAGAAAAAATGGGGTTTGACGTAAAAAGGAAAAAAAGTAGTTTGATGTAAGGGGGTAAAAAAGGTGAGTGAGTATATACCTGCAGGATGTTTTGGGGTAAAGGATTCAAGTCAGTGATGGCTGGTGATCACAATAACTGAAATAAGGTCTGCATTTCTTCTTTTGGAGCAAGGCAGGAGGATGGGTAGCATTGTCAGGCTGAAAAATCAAGAGACATGAAGTCTAATTCTGGCTCTGCCATTAACATTAACATACTCTGTGACCTTGGTTAAGTCAATTATTCTCTAAGATCTATTCTTGGACCGGTTTAGTGACTCGGAATCTACCTATTTATTGCAGTGTGAATCCTCCTAGAGTTAACCTTCACTGGCTTCACTTTTAATGTTATGCCCTTGGCTTTTATGAAAGGCCATTACAAGAAACAATAATATGAATTCTACTAATACAAGTATAAATTTGTGCCTGAGGAAATACTGGAGATACTTATTTCCTTGTTATTTAATTCCACATGAAAAAATTCTCATAGATTTTAATTCCAAGAAAACTTCTTCCTCTTCCTCAAACTTATCACAGAACCCATGTGTTAATACATTTCATATATTCCCTGTTACCGGAATTCCCAAAGCCTCTTTTTTTCATTTTTTTTCTTTTTTGACTTTAATTATCAATATATATATGCTTATTATATACATATATATGTCCACAATTCAAAGTTAATCATTTTAATATTTTAATAGATGCCCCTCGAGTTTTCTTATGGGCAGTTTCTTACCCAGTTTAGTTCATATTCTATATGCAATCTTGTGTGGCCCCTTTTTGTACATAGCATAGGTCTCACTTGACTGACTAGAAACTTGAATTCTCTTCATTTATTTAGATCCAACTTTTACCCTTCTGAACTTTTCATGTGGACATATACAGACATTTTATATCGATAGATTGATCAATCAATCAATTGATATAGCTGTATATCTATATGTATCATAAAATAAATACTCCATACAATGTATATAACATTCATTTGTATGCCATATTCACATATGGCATATGTTAATATATTATGCATCTTATATTTATAGACAATAAATGGAGAAGTGATTTGTGAAGTGTATAATGCCCCAAAACAGCGATTTTTGTTATTACCTATAGGTTTATTTAACGTCAAGGACAGAATAGCTATTCCTGGTCAAGCTAATCAAATAGTCTAGGCGTAGAACAAGGTATCAATACTGGTGAGCCTGGTAGAACCCAGGCAACTGGAGAAAGCCCAAGAGTAACCATGTAGGCAGTAGAAGGTGGCTGGCATAGAACCCCAGACAGAGAATAGCCTTCGTGGCTTCTAGCACAGCTGCCCTGCATACTTAGGTGCAGCCTGTAGAGAAGCTGTCAAGGTTCTACCTCTTTTTATGCCTAAATAATGTTAAGAAATGTCCCTCAACAAATGAACGGTTAAACTAAATTAATATACATTTATACAATTGAACATTACTCAGCAACAAAAGGAAACAATTTGTATACGTGCAGCAACCTAGATGGATCTCTATTTTCTGTGTGAAGGCTAAACCATAAATAGAAAAACACCTGAGTGATTTCATTTATACGACAGGATATAAATGAAGTTATTCCAGTTACATGAAATTTTAGAAAGTCAAATTAGTCTGTAGTAAGAGAAAACAGGTCAGAGGTTGCCTAGAGAAGGAAGTGGACATTTGGATGGATTACAGAAGGACATGAGGGAACTCTGTGGAGGTGAAGAGTATGACGGAAATGTTTGTTGTCTTCATTTTGGTGATGGTTTCACAGTGCATATATATGTTATAAGTAATCAAATTGTATACTTTAAACACCGATCAATCATTGTATGTAATATATCTTGATAAAGCTATAAAAACTTTTTTAAATTAAAAAAAAGAAATTTATCCAAAACTTAGAATTAAGGCAAAAAGGTGGGTGGCACGTCCTTTCAATATCATATGGGGACAAGGAACTCCCCCAGATTGCCTAGAAGAATATATTTGGCTTATGTCATTTTTAACCACAAATTAACATTTCCAGCTCTAGTGAAGTTACTTGCTCACCTGCAAATTTTCATTGGTTAGAAATGTGAATAATTTGTCTAGTGGAAGAGATAACCCCAAAGATATATGGCTTGTTGGACATCAAATAGATTTATATTTAACTCAGCAATCCTACCCTAACACTTTCTTGTTAAATTAAGCATAAATACCCACGTGTCTTAAATGCTCTTCAAAGCAATCATATTTTCCCAGCTCCCTCATTGACTAATGAGGCTCTTTAAAAATAACTAAAGTCTAAGTCTTCCTTACCCAATTCCACTAGAACCATTTCCTCTCCCACATATATTTCAGGGAGTCCCTAAGGCATGCGTTTGTTTTCACAAACAAATCCCATTGTCCCCTGTCTTCATAACCTCCATGGGGACCTGGTTCTCAACTGCACTCTTCTACAATTTACCTCTGGCCATCTCAGAACCAACCTCTGCAGACAACTTTTGATCTCTCTGTCACGGGTTGCCCCAAGCATGGACATGGGTTCAAACATTAATTCACAAAACAGAGCTGAGATGAGGTTGTAACATACAATATAATAAGCTTTGGCTGAAAGCTGGAAGAAGGTGATGGGATTCAGGCCACACTAACCTAAAACCGGGTACCTTGGCATTTGAGAAAACAGCAGAAGCAGGAAAATCACTATTTCTTTCCCTCTGCCCCTCTCCCCTGAAGCAGATCATAAAATCTAGGAAGGATTTTCTGACCTTCCCTTGAAGCAGGTCATAGGACCCTTATTCAAGGGGAGCCCTCCTTATTTCCGGAGAAAAAGAGCCAAAGACACAGAGATGCCAAGAAGAGTCTAAACAAACAGGCCTTGCAGAGCTCCTCCTGGCTTATTACCAGTAGATCAAACCCTCTTTATCCAATCATACTTCCCCATAATGGCCACCCTTCATCAAACCTTTCATAAAAAAATACACAGATTTCTCTGTTTCTTTGAGTCTTCATTTCTGAAGGTTCTATGTAAAACTTATGTTAAATAAATGTATATGCTTTTCTCTTGTTAATCTGTCTTTTCTTATAGCAGTCTCAGCCCTGAACTTTCCTTCCCTACAGAGACATAAGGAAATTACTACATGTGCACTTATGTGTACACATACACACATACATGCTTCACAGAACTACAGTATCCCCTATCATCCACAGGGGATACATTCCAAGGCCCCTGGTGGATGCCTGAAACCACCAATAGTACAGAACCCTGTATACACTGTTTTTTCCTATACATACATACCTATGGTAAAGTTTAGTTTATAAATTAGGCACAAGAAGAGATCAACAACAATAATAATAAGCTAGAACAATTATAACAAAATACTGTAATATTAGGATGGTGCAAAAGTAATTGTGGTTTTGCCATCACTAATAAAAACTATGTGAATGTGGTTTCTCTGTCTCTTAAAATATCTTAATCTTTTCAGATGGCCATTGACTGCAGGTAACTGAAACTGTGGAAAGTGAAACCACAAATAAGTGGGGACCACTGTGCCTTTCTCTTTTGCCACTACCTCCCAAGATGCCAGTACCAGGCAACCAGCACCCCTACTTTGGAGATCTGGATCCCATGATTCCCTCCTTTCAACTCGGAGACCCCAGTACCAGCCAAGTAGTGGCTCCTCCCCAGAGGTCTGAGTTTCATCTCTGTGGGGCTACTTCTCCAATCATATAAATTTTAAGTATTACACTGTCTTCCTTTTGTTTCCACAGCCCTAGAGGTGATACATGCTCTTTCAGTTGCTACCTCTGAGAAACGCTTTTAGTCACCAAGTTATTCAATAACAACTTTATGCCTAATTCTTCTTCTTTTTTTTTTTTTGAGATCGAGTCTCGCTCTGTTCCCTAGGCTGGAATGCAGTAGCACGATCTCAGCTCATTGCAAAATCTGCCTCCTATGTTCAAGTGATTCCCCTGCCTCAGCCTCCGGAGTAGTTGAGATTACAAGCATGGCCACCACGCCCAGCTAATTTTTCTAATGTTAGTAGAGATGGGTTTTCTTCCAGTTGGCCAGGCTGGTCTTGAACTCCTGACCTCAAGTAATCCACCTGCCTCGGTATTACAGGCATGAGGCACCACACCTGGCCCTAATTAATCATTCTTATTACTGAAATCCGCTTGGTTCAAGTAACTGGTGTGGTTCTGTCGCCCGCCTGGGCTCTGATAGAAACAATGGCAGACTAGCTACAGAGTCCATGGCCTCAGCCGCCACCTAGAGTAGGAAAAACACAAACAAAAAGGAAAGCCAGTTTTCTCCTTCACTCATCAGTGCAGGCCAGCCTCTACTCACACATCATCTCTGAGATGCTATTTTACCCATGAGGAAGACAACCTTTGACATAACTCTGCAGAGCAACTCAGCTTCTCCTTGTCTCCTTTCCAACACAGGATCTGGACTTTAACTTTGCAAAACCTATGGGTGTTTTTCCAAAACAAAAGCATCACTGACCCCCAGAAGTACAATCAAGCTTCAGTTCTAACAACACAAGGAAACAATGACATTCTGGAAAGAAAGATGTTTTTCTTGGGTTTTACATATCTCAGGGCCAATTCCTTAGGGAAACTCAAGGTCAAAATATTTTCTTCTCAAGAGCCTCTTCAAGGGAAACATACTTTTGAAGTACAAGCTGTAAGGTCAGCGCCACAGCCTGAGATGGGGCAACAGAGGCTTATTCCCCCACTCCAGCCCACCCCACCCCCTCATCCCCACCTAAGCAAACACGAGTGGTTACGTTATTTTTACCTGGAATATTTATTTAATTCATTAAAGCTGCTTTGGCAGCAAATGATAGAAATAAAATTAATATTCAACCTAGCTGCAGCAAAGAAATGGCTAGTTGAACTCAGTGGTCTAAGGACAGATTTAAAGGCTGCTGAACTTAGGAAGAAATGAGAACTGAGAGCTAGGAACCAGGAAGGCATCTTGACACTATTTTTCCCTCATCTCTGCTCTGATTTTTACACCTATATATAATAAGTCTTTCTCTCCTCACCAGCATTTCAGGGGAGGCTTTTTCAGTCCACCCCTGCTCTTGGATTAACATAAATAAGCCTTACCCAGCTCACTCTTGTTCCAATCAATTGCTTAAGGGTCAGGTTTACGTTTTACAAAATAGGAACCCAAGTTTTTCAATCTGGGTGGCAGAGAGCACAGAAGAAGCCATCATTAATTCAATGAGGCCATCCTCCCATAAAGTTACTATTGCACTTACCATGAATGTCTCAGTGCTTATCTATTACTCAGGTTGATGTCAGATATTAACTTTAAAAATATGTGTACATTTATTAAATGTCATCAGCAATAATCTACTAAATGCTTAAAGAAAATTAAATTTCTAAGTGACGCTGGAGTCCTTGATACAGCCACCTTGCTTCAAGAATTGGGAAAGGACAAAATGAAAAGCATAATCAAAGAGGAAAGGTTTACCAAGGCATTAGACACTCCTTGGGCATAATAAATGTTCAGCCAGATCTATTATTATTATTATATGTATAATGGCATAGTCCCACAAGTAAAATGCTAAATATGATTATAATGTTTATAGCACATAATACAGCAAGGAGCTTTTGGTAAGGGGAAAGGGAGGGGAGGAATGGGAGCTGTGTCCTTGTTGAGAAAACCACTAGGGGCTCGCATCACTGAGCAAAAAGAGACTCATCCCCTGTAAGTTACTCCCAAGGCCCAATCAAGGACACAAAGCACCGTAAGTGGCTGAGTGCCCAGCCCTGGGAGACCATGGAGGGCACAGAACTCCCCTGTCCCTCACTCCTAGGAGACTGTGTCTTTCATGCCAACTTCATTCATTTCCAACTGATGATTCCCTGCAGACTCACATGCCCCAGTGGACATAGTCAAGCCCTTTGGGGTTCTGTTTTATCATTGGTGGGGCCTGGTGTGCCTGGTTGAATCTGTCCTCCTTACTACATATTAAGCCCCAGCTTGGTGAAAAAATCTGGCATCCCCTCACTTTGTCTACAGCAAGAGTTTGAGGCCACTGGCCCCAGATACTGTTCCATCCCAAGTAGCATCCTCTCCAATTCCAGCTCTACTCATCTGTTTCACCCTGGATGAACACCTGAACTGGCTCACTTCTGTGGGACTTCTCAGATCAGTGGTAGAGAAGGGAAAGTTGGGCTGGGTGCAGTGTCTCACGCCTGTAATCCTAGGAAGATCACTTGAGACCAGGAGGATTACTTCAAGACCAGCCTGGGCAACATGGGACCACTCCTGTCCCCAAATAAATAAATAAGTAATAAGAGAGAAGGGAAAGTTGTTGGGAATGACAACACTGAGACAAATTAGGCTGTGAGGAGTCCTCAAGTGCCTAAACCTGATTCATTTTTGTTCCAAGTCAGCATCCTGCCAAGTTTATAGTAAGAGGCCAGGCCCAGGCATATTGCTACTAGGAAAAACTTAGATAGATTAGATAGATAGGTAGGTAGGTAGATCAATCAATAGATAGATAGAGATGGATATTCTATATGGGTGTGGGTGTACTTTTTGAAGAGGTCTATACAATTCAGGAACTATAAATTCTTTCTTTTTCTTGCAGAGACGGGGTCTAGCTATGTTGCCCAGGCTGATCTCAAGTTCCCGCCTTCAAGCAATCCTCCCCTCTTAGCCTCCCAAAGTGCTGGGATTACAGGTGAGAGCCATGGCACCTGGCCTTGGTATTATGAATTCTATTTTTCCAAGGGAAAGGCCAACGCTATCCATTTTTAAAACAATAACACAGGATTCTGTTAGTGAAAGCTTATGGCTTCACACCAAAGAAGCAAAAAAGATGGAATGCTCAAATTATATAATAACTTCCATTTATGAATTTTCACTAACACCAGACACTCTGCTAAGAGTCTTACTTAATTCTTTCATTTAATCCTCACTATAATCCTAAGAGTTGGTTCTATTAGTATGTGATTTATGGAAGAAAAACTGAAGGTATAAAGATCAAATTATTTGCAGGGTTCCAGAGCTGGTAGGAGAGAAGCTTCAATTTCACTCTGTGCTGTGGATAACTCTGACTTTCTTCCTCCTCAACTTAGACCAAGTCTTACTCACCTTGTCGGAGGCAGGAGAAAGTCAGCCCAATGGCCCAGCCTTTCCTCTGCAAGGATTGTCTCCCTCACCTCCTGGAAGAGTGAGCAGCTCCAGCGCTCTCCCATAGTGCCTCCAGCATCCATCAGCCTAGCTGGCGAGTGTGGCCCCAACCCCTGCCCCTGACCCTCACCATCCACTTAGGGGAGAGAGGAACACAGGAGCCAAGAATGCAGTGGAGCATGGGCACTCCTCTGTGATAAACACCCACAAAAACTGAGCCATTCTAGAGATGGCAGTGGCTGTTCATACTTCAAAGGGTGTCTCTTTACATGTCTTCTCTGCCCTCCTTTTACAAAGTTTGAACAATTCTATTAAAGAGTTCAGGCTGGGTGTGGTGGCTCATACCTGTAATCCCAGCACTTTGGGAGGCTGAGGTGGGTGGATCACCTGAGGTCAGGAGTTCCAGACCAGCCTGGCCAGCATGGTGAAACCTCATCTCTACTAAAAATACAAAAATTAGCCTGGCGTGATGGCACATGCCTGTAATCCCAGCTACTTGGGAGGCTGAGGTAGGACAATCACTTGAACCTGGGAGGTGGAGGTTGCAGTGAGCCGAGACTGCACCACTGCACTCCAGCCTGGGCAACAAGAGCAAAGCTCTGTCTCAAAATAAAAAAAAAAAAAAGAGGTCAGCATTGTCTAAATATCAATTAACCTGGTCGAATATGAACATGCGATCAAAGCGAATCTTCTTAAACCCCTGAAAAACAGATTCCTGTTACTGCATTACAATGAGAATTATGGCCGTGTTGAACGTGGCCTTGAGAAAAAGTCAGACAGTCTCAAAACTGTGAACTAAGAAGGCAGCTCAGTTACCTTTGGGGGCATCTACAGTTGCAATTTTGAATATTTTTCCAGCATTGTTCTTTCCTGATTACCTGTCTTATTATATCTGGGTCTTGGCAGGAGAATACATTCATGACTCAATAGATCTTTTTATATTTCATTTAGAGACCCTTCCATTTGACTTATCAAAGTCAAGTATATTTGATTTCCTTAACGCTGTATTTTATTATTAATTGTATCTGTATGTATCCATATTAAAGTCTTCCGCCGGGTGTGGTGGCTTACCCTGTAATCCCAGCACTTTGGGAGGCCAAGACAGGAGGATTGCTTGAGGTCAGGAGTTGGAGACCAGCCTGGCCAACATGGTGAAGCCCCGTCTCTATCAAAAAACACACAAAATACAAAGTACCAGGAGTGGTGGCACACACCTGTGATCCCAGCTACTTGGGAGGCTGAGGTGGAAGGATCACTTGAGCCCCGGAGGTGGAGGTTGCAGTGAGCCAAGATCACGCCATTGCACTCCAGCCTGGCTGATAGAGTGAGACTCTGTCTCAAAATAAAATAAAGTCCTTATAAGAAGTATCCTCATGTTTACTAAGAGGATACAAAATGAAAGTATAAAAATCTCCATTGTTTTTAAACATTTTATCACAAAGGACATAATAGGGTAATCTCAATTTCTTAGCCTGTGTGAGCCTCTGTTTATTTCCTCTGAGACTTAAATGACACAACATGATACTTCACCCTGGAAAATCATGAATGATAAAGAGCAAAGTGTGCCGATTAGAGTATTTTTCTCAACCTCTATTGCCCTTTTGGGTTCTTTTCTCAAAGAATTACACACACGGAGCTGCATTCTTCTATGAAGAGCTCATAAATAGAATGATTTCCCAACAATATTGAATCACCAAAGGGTGAAAACCTGATTCTATTCTGATCCCAGAAAATAAGTAATGGTTGCTTTTCTGTTAGTGAATGGAAATAAAATGGTTAAAATGTAATAAAACACCTCTGATCTTTCTCATTTTGTAAAAGCAAAATGAGAAAGGAACACTTAGACTATGCCAGAAAGAGAATAGGATGTGGGCTTAAAGATGAAAGAAACCCTAGAAAAAAAAATTATTGGAATAATGAGGAGGTCAAGAAAAGATCCACATGAACACACACGAACAAAAACAGATGAACTTGTTTAAATCATAGAACAATGAGCATGTATTGCCCAGAAAAATGGAGGCAACTAGAACTCAAACAAATATCATAGAGCATTTGAGGAAAAGAGAGAAAACTTGTTAGGCACAGATTGAAGGAAAGGACATTCTAGGAAGGAGAAATAACAGAAATGCTATATAAATTTAGCTATAGTGCTGCATTTATATAGCATTTTACTGTTTCAAAACCATTTTCATATCATCCCATTTATTCTCCAAAAGAGCCATAAAATAGAGAGTTTATTTATTCACTTGCCTTGTTAAAATGAATTCCAGAGGCTTAGTATGGGATGTGGAGTATGACAAGACTAATAAGAAAAGTAAGGCAAAAGAAAAAATAAAACAAAAATAGATACCACGTGAAGCCAGAAATAAATAGTTATTAATAATATTGTTAACATTACATTATTAAATATTCTTAGATTAATATTATTCTGATGCTAAATTATTATTATTAGTGCTCTATTACCCTCGACAAGGTCAAATGAGTCCCAGGTCAACTAAAGAGTGGCAGATCCTAGACTTAGAATCATTTAACTGGTGTTCTTTCTTTTAAAATCATCAGCAATTACCAAGGGGGGCAGGCCCTAAAAATAACAGATAAAAAAAGCAGCCTGCAAGCTCTCAAAGAAATTTTGAGTTTTTTGCAGATTTACTTCTGTACGCATTTTCTACATCCACTTGAATAATGGATCATCGCACAGTAGTTGCTCTAAATCAATGTTAAGATTGTCTTAGGAGAGAATCTTGTGAAACCAGAAGGATCTGTGGGTTACTTACCTCTCCTCTCATTCTTTTGTAGATTTCTCCCTAGACCAGAGGTTATTTTTGGGCTTTCTCATGAATACAGATAACTGTGCAGTACTCTCTAGGGCTTTGGTAGCTTTGTGAAGTAATTAAATAGTAATGGTCCTGAGATGCCGCTACTGGGCAGTGACTAGGGGAGTAAGATCAGGGGTGAGGTTTGTGATCTTGAGAAGGATAATAATGTGTTCAATGATGAAACATAAGGAGGCAGCCTGAGAGGCGGATTAAAGGGAAGGGCTTAGAATGAGAATGCTACACACAAGCCCGAATCTGCTACTTAGCATATGTTTGTGGGCAAGTTACTGTTCCTCTCTGCTATTACCCTTTAACCCATGTAAAATTGAGATAATAGCCATTACTGCCTTGTGCAGTGGATATAACAATTAAATGAGATAAAGCATGAAAACATTTAGAAGAGGGCTTGATACATAGTGCTGGAAAAGAAAAAAAGAGCTCTATTATGATTTCACAAGTGTTGGAAGTGACTTTCTGATAAAAGGGCTTTAAATGACTTCCTTTATCTCTTCAACCTGCTGACTTATGGTAACGGCATACAGACTGCGCACAGGGAGGCCCTTGTGTCAGAGAGGCAGGCATCTGCCCATCACCCAGCCCTTCCCACTGACTAGCAAAGCAGGTGGGCTGCATTTAACAAAGAATACAGGAAGGAAGCAAAATCTCCCAAAGAAACCAATTGACTAAAACTTCGCACTTAAAGACACCACTCTGAACACATGCAAAAGCCAAACCCAAAACAGATTTAGTTTGAAGGGTTGTTTATAATCCACAAAGAGGAGCAAAGCAATCTTTTCAATAGACTACTGGCCTGCCCAGTATATTTGCTTCCCAAAGAAGGAGAAGCTCACTCAAGGGCCTCAAGTCCTTCACTCTGCACCATTTCTGCTATTGGAGAGCCACAAGCATACTGCTAAAGCCAAAACCAGGAGATACACCTTCCAGAGCAGACCTCAGAATGTGTACATCCAGAAGACGGAATAGAAGGGCAGTGATCGTGGCTCTTCCTAATCCACCTCCCTTCCCTTCTCTCACCTATGCATCTTCCCAGGAAGTCATCTCTGCACGAAAGATAAATTGAAATATATTGTATAGTGTTCATTATTACTATTTTAAGGGCTATTTAATTGCCACTTTAAGGTCTTTGACTTTCTCTTTTCCAGTCTTTCTGTTTTATTTATCTGCATGTTTAAATATATATTAAGAAATTTCAAAAATACACCTGCCCTCAGGTGAATTCTCAGTTCCCTCATATTCCTCAACCATGAATTATTCTACTACAAGAGCTTTCTGAATTCTAATGCTGATGGCTGAGGAAGGATTTCTTTACTTTATATGTGTTACTTTCTTGGATCAAGAATAAAGCCTTGAAATGCAATTAGTGTTGTAAATGAGCTTTGTCACAACCTTCCTAGATGGAAAATACTTAACTCTATGACAATATAGATTCTGGCAGTTACCCAGATTATATTTAACCGAGGTTGATAAACACCCATGATATCTTCATGGTACTCCTTATTATTATTGTCAGGCCACCACTCTCTTCATATAAGTGTCATAGGGAAAGCGGGCTTTTAAAGTTTGAATATTATCTGAAGATTAACAGAGACAGAACACAGTAGGGGGATGGTCATGCTTGGTTTTGTTTACCACATATTCTAATTTGGCGTTGTCAATGTAAGTAATGTCTAAATCATGACTTGGATATATTGCACTCTGTCCAAAAAATCCTAAAAGAGTCCCCCATGATCTTTTTAGTTTTATTTTCCTGAAGCTAATGCAAAGCATTTTCATCATGTCAATAAGCATCATGAGGCTCTTACAAGGATGTCTAATTAAGATTGATTAATACTGGACTCAGAGAAGCTGCGTGTGCTACCAAGCAGCTCATTTGCATGGCAGTGCTAGGGCTACATGGGAAAAGTAGTGACACAAAATACCAATTATTCCTTTTGTTAATATGGCACATTATGGCTTATAAGGAAATTTCACATACACTATTGCATTTGTCCTGAAACAATCCATGAAGTGAATAATAGGTAGACCATTTCATTTCTTGATTGAGCAGTCGGTTGTGGCTAGACTGTCCCAAGCAGCACTGAAGGTACATAACAGAGATTAATTCTGACTTTGGCTCTGTTATATATTTGTTTGTTTTTATTGTTTTGTTTCAATTGCTTTAGGAATAAAAGTGGTTTTTAGTTACATAGATGAATTGTATAGTGGTGAAGTCTGGTGTGCCCATCACCCAGATAGTGCATTATACCCAATAGGTAATTTTTCATCCCTCACCACCCTCCCCATTCCCCCTTTTTGATTCCCCAATGTCCATTATACCACTCTATGACTTTGCATACCCATAGCTTAGTTCCCACTTATAAATGAGAACATGTGGTATTTGATTTTCCGTTCTTGAGTTACTTCACCTAATACAATGGCCTTCAGGCTGGGCCCAGTGGCTCATGCCTATAATCCCAGCACTTTGGGAGGCCAAGGCGGGTGGATCACCTGAGGTGGGGAGTTTGAGACCAACCTGACCAACATGGAGAAACCCCATCTCTACTGAAAATACAAAATTAGCCAGGCATGGTGGCACATGCCTGTAATCCCAGCACTCGGGAGGCTGAGGCAGGAGAATCACTTGAATCCGGTAGGCAGAGGTTGTGGTGAGCCGAGATCACACCATTGCACTCCAGCCTGGGCAACAAGAGTGAAACTCCATCTCAAAAAAAAAAAAAAAGATAATGGCCTTCAGTACCACCCAAGTTGCTGCAAAAGACATTATTTCATTCTTTCCATGACTGAGTAATACTCCATGGTGTACACATTTTCTTTATCCACTCATCTGTTGGTGGAGACTTAGGTTGATTTCATATCTTTGCAATTGTGAACTGTGCTGCAATAAACATGCATATGCAGGTGTTTTCTTGATATAATGACTTCTATATTTGAGTTGTTTGAGCTATGATGATATAATGTGGCAAAGAGGCTCTTAAAACTGAATGAATTTAGGCAACAGTTCAACATTCACATCCTGATGCAACTTGTGGTTTACTTAATGCCAAGATAGTTATTCTCATTAAGGATCTGAAGGGTAACTTAAATTTTAATGTTATGTGGATGTGGTGGAGGGTAGGGAGCTGAAAAGGTCAGGAGAAAGGGATTACAAAGGGGTAGGTAGAAACTGTGGGGATGATAGTTATGGTCATTATCTTTACTGTGGTGGTGATGCTTTCACAGGTATGTCGAAACTTATCACAATTGTATATCAATTAAATATTAAACATATTAATCTGTTCATTAAAAATTTTACTGTTATGATATATTAAAACTTGAAAGATAAATAATATGATAGAACAGAATTTCCAGAAGTGAGGATTTATGAAGTCCTCATGACACATCCCTCTCCAAAGTCAAGGTTCTGGTGTGCTATCCCTTTCCATAGGTAGAGAGCTGAGGCTCCATGGAGTTAACTAATTCGCCTCAGGACGAACGTTAGTGAAGTCAGGGCTTGGGCCTGACACTGATTCCTAAGCTCCTAAACTACTAATCTTTACACAACACCAAGCCAAGAATTGAACATAGCTCTGACAAATCAAAAAGCCTGTTAGGAAGAATTCTGCTGGTTCAGGTCAAGGAGTAGCCCTAGGACAAATTGTGGAGTAATGAAACATTGATCTTCAGGGTATATAAAATCAGTCCATCCACACATCTCTTCCTTAGCACTTTCTCATTGATCTTCTCTTACCTAAACAGTGCAGCCAGCTTTCTTCCCAGAATCCCTTGTTGTAATGCTTCACCTTGATCCTGCAAAAAGACTTCTACATGTCCTATCTTATTCCTTCATCATCTTCTCCTTTGCTATAAAGAAAAATAGTTCTTTATCTGAAAAACTCATCTACCACAAAAGTCTAACTGGTGAAAATAGTCACCTGTTCTCCCAAAGATATTTACACTTTTAAAGGATTTATGAACAATCAGTACAGTCGCCCAAGCAAGAGAATTTTTGTCTTAATTGTGGAAATTTTAGTTACCTGACAAATAATTTTAAAAGATTTGCTTTTCTCTGTCATGAAACAATGACCACCTATCCATTTATGGGTAAGTGATGAGCCTAATTAATCTGTGAATGTTCATCTGTTTCCAGTCCTGGAAGGCAATCCTCTACACTAAGTTAAACCTAACTCCATCAAATGGATGGTCCTCTAGCTCTTATTTAGGAGCAAGATCAAACTGAAGAAATAGTACTTAGTGTCGGGCATTCAACAAGTACCAGTTGAATTGAAAGGTGGATTCTTGGCAAAAATATACTTATAAAACGATGTCTTCCTTTCAGATCATTCTCTAGAATTTGAGTTCCTGATAAATCCCGGCATTGTAATGAATACTTAAAGAATAGAATGTTCTTTTGATTTATCCCTTGTTTCACTGAGCCTCTGAAAGGCACAATGTGATGGGTAGTTCAAATATGAGGTCACTAACACATTCCCAAGTAGTAGATATCTTATTATTTTGATTGACTGATGGCCTCCATGTTTTTTATTTAACACAATTTTTTTCTTTTGAGATGGAGTCTCACTCTGTCACCTAGGCTGGAGTGGCAGTAGCTTGATCTCTGCTCACTGCAACCTCTGCCTCTCAGGTTCAAGAGATTCTCCTGCCTCAGCCTCCCAAGTAGCTGATATTACAGGCTCACACCACCACACCCAGCTAATTTTTGTACTTTTAGTAGAGATGGGGGTTTCACCATGTTGACCAGACTGGTCTCGAACACCTGACCTCAGGTAATCCATCCACCTCAGCCTCCCAAAGTGCTGGGATTACACGCGTGAGCCACTGCGCCTGGACTGTTTTTTATTTAAAACAAATAGATAACAGAGATGAAGTCCCAACACTATAGAGGTTGGCTGGTACTTTTGTCCTCTAAGAAGGAAAAGCAGAGTTCTTTCCTGGACAGTACAGAGCAGAGGGTACATCCGGCCCCTCCACAGGTTGTAAGCCAGGCTGTCAGACCTGCATGAAGTGTTTATAGTCCAGAAGTCTGTCCTCCTCAGATCTTGGATTAACTACAAGATTATAAGAGTAGCAGTGAAGACACTAAAGAAATTATTGCCCGGAGCATCCATGTTAATTCAATTTCACATGAGAATTTTAAAAATCTAGACGATATAGAGATAGATAATTATACATTCAGCCCTAGAAACAAATATGCTAAAGCTTTTATATTACAGCAGCCTGTTAATATGGCTCTACTAAGTCCAAAGTAAATGGAATTTAAGAATCATTTCTATTTCCTCTAAAGATAGAGTGGGTTTTTCTCATAACATTCAGTCCTCTGATATTACTTGACATCTTATATTCATAGTCAAGCTCCCTGGAAATTATAATGGAGAGTTTCTGGTTTATCAATTTTACCACTAAGAGAGGTAGACAGTAAGCAAACATCCCATCCTCATCATGCTGTCTTTGTCATTTTCACACTGGCCCTCTGTTCCATTTTTTTTTCTTTTATTTAGAGGCTATAGAGGTTCCAAACTTGGAAATAAAGACTTGTAGGCAGAAGATTTGAAGCATTTTTTCATCTCACACTGTGATCAGTTAGAGCTGTTCATCTATTTCTATAATCCATAAGACCACAGCCAGGATGCTAAGTTCTGCATAATGACATATTTCCAGGTCTCCAAATTCTACTATGGCCTTGTGCTCCTCTCTCTCTCTCTTTCTCTTTCTCAGCTAATTAAGCTTTTACTAGAAGTAGAATAAAGGAGATGAATTACCTGCCCATTTTAATCATTAATGCCTAGCTTTGGCTCTGCTTTTGAAAAGCTATCTCTTTTCTTCTCCCTTGCGAATGGCCCACCAGGCCAGTATTTGTCATGTTTCAAACAAGTAGCTGGCAAATTTCATTCCATTTAAAAAAAGAAGAAAGGGAAACACTCACGTGTTGTCCTTAGAATGTTCTGGCTTTGCTGCTTACAGAATTATGTTAGTGTCTAGAACCCATCCACTCTCCTATTTTCCTGGAAGATTAGTTCAAATCTTCTCTTGTCAATTAAAATGCATACCTCTTCCACCAACCTCACTCTCACCTAATGACATTACTTCCCACTTCACTCAGAAAAGTGACCTTCCATGGACTTCCACACCACATCCCCTGTCTTCCCAGCTATTGATGGATCAGCTTCACATGTTTCTATCTAAAATCATGTCCTCAACATGGGCACTGGATCCACCGGATGGAGAGCATGGGTTCTCCATCTGCTCCAGGACTTCATTCCTAAATTATCTTTCCTCTCCTGCATCATCCCTTTTTCACTCTCTACTGGATCATTCCCATCAGCATACTAACTTCTCATCTTAGAAAAGAAAAAGTAAAATATTCTCTTGACTCTACTTCCCTGACAAAATTGCACCTAATTTCTTTGTTCTTCTTTGTAGCACATCTTCTTGAAAGAGATATCCATACTGTTTTCCATTTCTCTCTTCTCATTATCTCTTAAGATCCACTCCAGAACTATCATTTGACCCAGCAATCTCATTTCTGGTTATATACCCAAATGAATATAAATTGCTCTACCATAAATACATACGCATGCATATGTTCATTACAGCACTATTCACAATAGCAAAACCATGGAATCAGCTTAAATGCCCATCAATGATAGACCAGATAAAGAAAATGTGGTACATATACACCATGGAATACTGTGCAGCCATAAAAAAAAAAAAAAAAACAAGATCATGTCCTTTGCAGGAACATGGGTGGAGCTAGGGGGCCATTATCCTTAGCAAAATAACACAGGAACAGAAAACCAAATACTTTATGTTTTCACTCATAAGTGGGAGCTAAATGATGAGAACATATGGACGCGAAGAGGGAAACAACAGACACTGGGATCTACCTGAGGATGGAGGGTGGGAGAAGGGAGGGAATTCGGAAAAATCACTACTGAGTACTAGGCTTAGTACCTTGGTGACAAAATAATCTGTACAACAAACCCCCATGAAATGAGTTTACCTATGTAGTAAACCTGCACATGTACCCCTAAACCTAATTTAAAAAAAGGAAAAAGAGAACAAACTATTTAAAAATTAAAAAATAAAACCCACTTCAATCAGTATTCACCACCATCCCACTCCTCCAAAACTGCTCTTATTAAAGTCAACAACGACCTCCATATTATTGAATCCAATGCTGAGTTCTCAGTCCTCTTCCTACTTGACAGATTAGTAGAATTTCATCCAGATACTCGTGGTTTCCTTCTTGATACACTCTCTTCACTTTGCTTCCAGGACACCACACTGTGCTTTTCTTCTATATCACCAGTGACTTCTCTATGTCTTTTTCCAGGTTTTTCTCTTCTATATAAGACTTTAATATGTTAATACTCTAGGGTTTTGTCTTTGGTCTTCTTCTCTTCTTTATTTACCTTCACTACATTGATGATCTGATTGAGTCTCATTGCTTTAAATATCACCTACATTCTAATTTCTCTCAAATGTGTATTTTAAACACAGAGCTGCCTCGCAAACATCAAACTTATATATCCACTGCTTCCTCAGCATGTCCACTTGCATGTCTATATACATGTCAAACCCAGTGTCACCAAAACTGAAATTGATCTTCCCTACACCCCAAAGAAGCATGTACAGCTTTCCTCATCTCTCTCAATGGTAATTTTCATCATACCAATAATCCATGCCAAAAATCCTGCAGTTATCTTTGACTTCACACATTCTCTTATTTCATACGTCCAATCTGTGAGCAAATCCTTTAGCTTTAAAATGCGTCCAGAATTAACCACTTCTCACCACCTCCATTCCTATCACCCAAGCACAAATAACTTTCATCTCTTGTTTAAAGCATTGTAATTGCCTGCTAACAGGACCTTCTGCCTCCACCCTTGCCTCCTATCAGTTTATTTGCAATCTGTCTTAGTCTGTTTTGTGTTGCTATAACAGAATACCTGAGGCTGGGCAATTTATAAAGAAAAGAGGTTTATTTGGCTCACAATTCGGGTGGCTGAAAGGTTCAGGATTGGGCAGCTGCATCTGGTGAAGGCCTCTCTCATGCTGTTTTCACTTATAGTGGAAAGTGGAAGGGGAGTGGACGTGTGCAATGACATCACATGGTGAGAGAAGAAGCGAGAGGGAGAAATGAAGAAGACAACCCGCTCCTGCAAGAACAATTCATTCCCCTGAATTCACTCATCCCTGAGGGAAGACACTGATTTATTCACAAAGGATCAGCACTCATGATCCAAACACCTCCCACTACGCCCCACCCCCCAACACTAACACATTGAGAACGAAATTTCAACCTGAATTTTGGCAGGGACAAACCACATCCAAATCATAGCACAATCCAGCATCCACAGTATTCTTAGAAGGTAAATCAGATCATGTCACTTCTCTGCTAAAACCTTGTGATGACTCCCATTTCATTGGAGTAAAAGCCATGATCCTTACTACCACCTGATCTGACCTCTCTGACCTCAACTGCTACCACTCTCCGTCTCCCTTACTGTACACCAGACATCCTAACCTCCTTGTTCTTCAAACATGCCAGGCTGGGAACCTTCGCTCTGGTTGTTCCATCTATCCAAATGCTCTTCCTCCAGCTCCTTAGTTAACTCCCTCTCCTTCTTTATATCTTTACACAAACCTTACACTTCAATGAGGTCTACCCTAATCACACTATGTAAAACTTCAAGCTACTTTTTCACTTCATCATCATTCTCTATCCCTTTACTCTGCTTTCTTCTCCATAGCCCTATTACCTTCTAACAAGCTTTATACTTCATTTATTATGCCTTTTGGTTATTGTCTGCCTCCTTCAGCTAGAATATAGCATTAGCATGTCTTTTTTTTTTTCACTGATGAATTCCAAGTGCCAAGAACCGTGCCTGGCACATAGCAGAGACTCAATAAATATTTGGTGAATGAATGCATGTAGCTAAATGCACTTAGTGACATGCAAATATATCTTGCTATCATATTATTATGTGGGTAATATGATCTTGTAACTTGATCCATAGCAGCCAACTTGTGATGGATGCTGCCCCAAATATAGCTAAACATAAGGAATTTCAATGACTTATGAGGAAACCGACAGAAAATTCCACCTACTAGAACTAGTCTGTATTGAAGAGTGTCCAAACTAGCCAACCCAGTTGCCTATAGATTGCAACTCAGAATACAAATCTTACAAACAAAGATGTATAGAAGCCAAATGAAAAATATGCTGAGAGAAAGCAGTTAGTAAAAAGTCTTAAGTAAATAGAAGCCATGAGACAATAAGTCAGTAATAGATTAAGAAAGCAGCAAATAGAATCCAAGACCCAAGAATGGTAGCCTGAGAGTTCTATCTTAGACTGAAATCACTGTGGTCTCTTGAACAGAGATCCAGTTCTCCACAAAACCTGACATTGCTAGGACTCTTAGGTTATTTCTCCATCCTCATAAAAAAAATCCCCATCAGCTCAGGCAACCTGAGTATGCCTTTGTTTCTTATGGCTTAAATCTGCTAATTAATACATGAAGGCATCAAATCCTTGTTGACCTCCTTGTACCCACCTAGTTCTGTGCACCATGCTAAAGCAACTCTCAACTGGACACCAAGAGACAGGACAATGGGTTGATGAGGAATGTGAGCTCTGGAGCCAGCCTGACTGGATTTTAATCCCAGCTTTGCCACTATTCAATTGCATGAATGTAGATGCATTATTTAATCCCTTTATGCCTTGGTTTCTTTCTAAAATGGAACTATATTATGATGCACCTTTAAATTTGTAGTAATTAGAAGTTTACATATAACATGCTTAGAGCAATATCTGCAACACATTGAGTGCTCAATAAGTGTTAGTTACTATTATTCTCTAGAGCAGTGCTACCCAATGGGAATATGAGAGCTGATATGTAATGTTGAAATTTTTGTAACCACATTTAAAGAGTACATTGGAATAGTGGGAGTTTTTCTTAATAAGACACCTTTATTTACTCCAATACCCAAAATATAATTTCAATTATACTCAATCAAAAAATTATTATTATTATTATTATTATTATTATTTTGAGATGGAGTTTTGCTCTTGTTGTCCGGGCTGGAGTGCAATGGTGTGATCTCAGCTCACTGCAACCTCCGCCTCCCATGTTCAAGCTATTCTCCTGCTTCTGCCTCCCTGGTAGCTGGGATTACAGGCATGCGCCACCATGCCCAGCTAATTTTGTATTTTTAGTAGAGACAGGGTTTCACCATGTTGGTAAGACTGGTCTCAAACTCCTCACCTCAGGTGATCCACCTACCTTGGCCTCCCAGAGTGCTGGGATTACAGGCATGAGCCACTGCGCCCAGCCAATCTAAAAATTATTAATGCCCACGTGCAGTGTCATGCACCTGTAGCCCCAGCTGCTCAAAAGGCTGAAGTGTGAGGATTGTTTGAGCCCAGGAGTTTGAATGCAGCCTGGGCAACATAGTAAGACACCATCACAAAAAATATAAATAAATAAAAATCAGTAACTATTTTATATTCTTGTTTTTGTAGTAAGTCTTCAAAATCCCGTGTGTATTTTATGCTTATAGTACATCTCACTCCAGACTAGGCAGATTGTTAAGTGCTCAAGAGCCACAGAGAGATCGTGGTTACAACAGAAGACACCCAGGGTAGAAGTGCCTCCTTTTCCTTTCAGAACCTAGATTCTAGGTTATAATAGCTCCTAACAATACATGCCATTTTTATTAAAACTAGGGTAGAAGTCCCAAGATTCAACCCATCACCAGTGGCAGAATCAGAAAATTAATGGGCAACTTGAGTGTATAAAGCCCTACACCTAATCTCTTCAAGTGGAGCAGGTTAATCCATCCTTTTCCTGGCATTCTGCCATCATCCATTCTTTCCAAGTATTTCTTTCCTTTCATTTGATTCATGTTCTAATTCATATATCGATTTGTACTTTCAGTCTCTTTCTCTGGCTTTTCTCATCATCATCATTTTCAGAAGATGAGATATGGAATCAGATGACAGCTGGTAAGAGAAGGATCAGGAAGGGGAGCAAAAGGAATGATTTTCTAAGATACAAAGTCAGAAGCTCAATGAAACACTGGTAGTGAAAGTATTGCTAGCTGATGTGTGGGGTGATAGAGGGTGAGAAGAGGGGTATAAAATCCACCAATTTATCTCCCCCTTTACTGCCGCTCCTGTATCAGGTCCCTATCCCTCTCCATTGGAGAATAGCACCAGCCTCCCGCTCAGAATGTCAAAGCCACTGGGGATAAACTTCTCTCCCTTTCATTTAGCTCATTATCTCCAGGGACTAGAATAATATGGGCATCTAGTAAGCACTCATTAAATAATTAGTGAAGGCAGGAAAAAAGGAAGGAGGGAAGGAAGAAAGGAGGGGAGGAAAGGAGGAAGGAAGGAAAAAAGGAAGGAAATTAACGAAAGGAAAGGAAAGGAGAAGGGAGGAGAGAAGAGGAGAGGAGAGGAGAAGAGAAAAGGGAGGATGGGAGGGAGGAAAGAAGGAAGGAAGGAAGGAAGGAAGGAAGGAAGGAAAGAATGCAGGCAGGCAGGCAGGCAGGCTAGTTTCACCTTTGTCTTTCCTTCAATCCATTGCCTTTTTATTAATGCTCAAATTCAATCCTACAGTCAGAAAGATATGCTTGATATTGCCCACTGCCTATATCTTCCATTCTACTTTCACTCACTCTTCTCTCATCACTATATTCTAACCAAACTGCCTCTTTTTAGTTCCTAGGACTTGCTGAGATGATTGCTGTCTTAGAGCGTTTATTTTGCTGTTGTGTTTGGAATGCTCTCACTAACCAACTTCTTGTCCCTGAAGTTGCATCTTAAACATTACCTTTTAAGATAGGCCTTACTTGATCCCTACCCCATTGTTCTTTATGAGAGCTAGCTGTTTGTTTCCTTGGTAGGATGTTCTCATTTTATAATCAGGTATATATGGATTTGTTTACCTACTTATTAGTCTGTGGGCCTCCATTCCATCACTCACTGATACTGAGCTCCATGAGGGGCAGGCATCAGGTCTATTACATTCACCTCTGTAAACCCAATGTCCAGTACTGCACCTGGTACAGATTACATGCTCAATCCATAAAAGCTGAATACATGAAAGAGTTACCTGACATACAAATTGCTTGTCTGGACTAATGCACCTTATCATTTCCTTTAACTTTTAACCTGAACCCTTCTGGAAATGTGGAAGACATGCTCAAGAGGCAGGGCCTGGAATTCCTGAGGAGCACCACTGTCCGAACACCTCTGGCAAGAGTGATGGTTCAGCAAGGTGTAGTCTAACTCTGGTGTGGTGTTTCACTCACTGTGGAGAAAATTTCCAGTGATGTGATTCAATCCCCAAAACAGGGCACCTTGAAGACCAAATACACATTGTTCTGAGAGAATCTGAGAAACCACTAAATCCTCAAATAAGGCACCACATGAGTGTTCTAACAGGGAAATAATGACGACAAGAAATATTATTGCCCTTTGGTTCACTCACCAATGTTTTGTCTCTTAAGGACATAACAATAAAAACAATAAGAATAACTAATTTTTTCAAGCACATTTACAATGTGCCATTCATTCTGCTAAACTGTTTACATGCATTATCTCATTTAATGCTCATAACAACCCTATAAAGTTGGAATTATAATTATATTCACTTTACAGGCAAATAAAAATGGTGCCAGATTGGTTTGATAAGTTGCCAATAAAACACTAAGCTGTTAAGTTGCAAGGCTAATATTTGAATGCAAGTCTGTGATGCCAGTACTGATGGTCCTGTGCCTTCAGTCTAGCGTCCTGGAGTCTGAAATGACAGATGGAAGACAGAAGCTTGAATACAGAAGGTGAAAGATTTTCCTCCCAACACAGGACTCATGTTGATCTTGAGAGCAGAAATATAACTACTTGAGTGGTGCACAGTGAACGTGGAGAGGGTGTGGTGGTCCCTCCCCAGAACAGGATAGGCTTTCTACCAAAGGATTGGGAGTAGCAAGAGTTGGGGAAGCATGGGAAGCACAATTGAATGGCTAACAGTGCGATCTCTGAGCAAAAGATCTCTTCGGTTACTTGGGGAAGCTCTCAGTCTAGCGATTCCGACCCATGTCCTCCTGTTCAGACTCTGCATCCTTTTTCAGAATGTCCCCTCTTTGTTCAGCTGTCCCTCTTTTCCCAATCTAGGGATGCCTCTATAAAGGGCCTGCTGGACAGCTGAGTGGTTTCCAAAGAAGACCAGAAATCAGTTCCACCACAGTAAAGATCAAAGATTCCTTAAAGTTGACCCAATCATGAAAGCAAGAGATTCTAGCCCCTAGCCTAAATTATTCTTTTAATCTTTTTTACGATTTTTTACCAAGACAATGATAATAATGATGAAATTAATATATTCTCTTTGTTGGTGACTTAATTAAAAAGAAGAATAAAATTGAAAGTGATCTCCCCACACATATACACAATTCCACTCTTCAGAACCAACCACATTAACAGTTTGGGACATATCTTTTTTATAACCATTGTTTTCCCCATAACATCCATGAGAGAGGAGCTATAAATCCCCTCTTTTCAACTGGAGGAACAGAGTCCTTGAGAAGAAATGCTATTCTCTGAAAGAGTCTCAGTGCTGCAGAGTGGGGGAAAGACTTCACATCCACATCCCCGGGATACACTGGAGAGAAGGTTTGGCTCAACACAGCTATGCCACACAGATCAATTTTTATCTCCCATTCGTTTTTGAACAGGCACTATATTCACATGCCTAAAACTCAGCATTGTGTATAAACGTTAACATTGAGAAGTGTCATTGCAAATTCTGACTTCATTCACTTTATTCCCAGTAGAGATAGCTACTTTTATTCATTTTTAATATACCTTGCCAGAATTCCTTTATGTAATTAAAAATGAATATGAATGTGTGTTCTTACTTTTCTGCTCCAGGTCTGTTTTGAAGGAAACTAGTATTCACAGTTATCCCTGCTGACTCTTGACAAGGCACAAAAGTGCCACCTGAAACAAACAAGTTCTCAAATTGTCTCTAATCTCTTTTGTTCTTTTACCATTGGGACTATGGTTTCTCTCAACAATTTCATAGGTACCAAACAACATACTTTATGCAAAGGCATCACATAATAAATACTCCAAAAGCGTCATTCTTTTCAAATTATTACCACTGATTTGTATTTTAGGCTTTAGTGAGAGGAGCAAAAGTTTTTATCTGTTCAGACTCCCATCACTGCTCCCCACAACACCCACACTTCCCAATAACAGAGAAAATCACCCCACAACTTAGGGAAAAAGTACGTTTCCCTATTTTAAAAACACTTTTTAATACAAAGGTCCAGGGACCTGAATAATACACTTCTGCAATTTAATGTGAAGACGAGAGAGTTGAGGCTGACATTGTATGTATCCCTATGATATAATTTGATACAATTTTCCCCCATATGTCCAAGTTTGTGACAGAGAGGTATTGTGTACTAGTATTGTCTCAAAACTCAATGTCTAGAGAGAACATAATTTTTTAAATTGAATCTCTGGTATCTACAATACCAGGGTGGTTACAGTCCTTTGCCTCTGAAGGGGGTAAATGAGCAGAATTTATAAATAATTCTACTCTATACAGCATAGCTTCTATAACTTCTGTAACCACAAGGAAACCAAGAAATGATGTCAGTCTATTAACGGTACTCTGTTTAGAGCCATATTTCTAAAAGAATTTCTGTGTTAGCAGAAACTAAATATTTCCAGGTCCATCTGTTTTAAATCTAATGTTTTTCATCAGAGATATCAATGTCATCCTACAATTCAAGAATAAGCATTTATAAATATTGGTCCAAAGATTAGATATGGCAAGAGCATTGCTAAGGGACTTCACACAAGCTGGCACTATAATTGGGCCGGTTGTACACCTAAACATTATCCAATTTAATCAACCAAAGTCCTCATACAAATTGGAAATCTGAGGGTAAGAAAGATTTGCCAAGAAGAAAACCCAGAATTAAGCCCAGAATGTTCTAGCTCTAAAGCTCATGCTCTTTTCATCCATTCAATGTCAAAACTTCCCAACAATGAATTAGTGAAATTAATATATTCTCTTTGTATGTGACTTAATTAAAAAGAAGACAAAAATTGAAAGTGATCTCCCTACACATATGCACAATTCCACTCTTCAGAAGCAACCACGTTAACAGCTTGAGGCATATCCTTTTTGTAACCATTGTTTTCTCCCACTACATCCAGGAGAGAGGAGCTATAAATCCCCTCTTTTCAACTGGAGGAAAAGAGTCCTCATTCCAGGTTTTCCTAGGAACATCCTCTCTGTCCTTTTACAAGAGAAGCAAACTTATCTTTCCAAAGAGGAGACTCTCCAGAGGTCTGAACATGAAGGGATGCTAAAGGAAGTTAACCTGTGACTTCAGAATGTTGCTTTTCACCACATGACTTCTGACTCTCTTCAAACCTGTGACACAGAACCCCTGAAAGAATAGTTCACTCTTCTCATGGAGGAACGGTGGTGATTTTTGAAACCAAAGATGACATCAATGACCTGTTGTTAATAAGATGCATACTTCGAGTTGTTTTTCCAGGAATGGTCAAGATTCGCCGAGTGCCCCTATAGTGAACTGTACACCCCTCCAATGTGTCTGATTAGAAAGAAGCGCACAGTGGATGACCACAGAAACCTTTTTCTGTACAATAATATTTGCTACGGCCTATTTAAATCCTTTTTAAATAAAAAACAGTTATTTAAAATCAGTTACTGATTTTTATACCACATACTTTTATTAAAAGTTATTATTTTCACTTTAACTCTCAAAGTAGTTCCATGAGGTAGATAGATATTATCCTGACTTTACAGTTGATGAAAATGAGACTGAGAATTTATATAACTTGCCCCAAACCATACAGCTGTTACGTGGCAGAAGTGGGATTCAAGCCTCTATCTTTTTTCACTATATGATGCCACTACATGATTTGTGGAGATATAGTCAAAGGGCTTCTTAGTAATACTTTGTATTTGTCAAATCAGATATACTAAAAAGATTTACACTTCCATACAACACGAGTTTGGGCATTTTTATTTTAATATAATGATGCATCTGGAAACCATGTCTTGGTAAACAAATATCCAGAGAAAGACTTCAGGATGGACGAGGCTCAAAAACATGAGGCTTTGAACAGAGCTTTCAATAGGCATGGTGACAGTTGTTATGGAAACCATGGCTATGCGAAAGTAACCAATGGCACCTCCTATCATAGTCAGTAACAGGGACTTCCTAATGAGGGTAGTAGATTGTGTCTGCCCATTGACCATTTGAGAGGTTTCTATTCAAGACATATACTGCCTCCTCCATCCCATCCCTACCTCAGACTCTCTTTGGGGTCTTGAATACAACTAAAGTAATCCATCAACCCATATCTAAAAGCAACAAGAAACTTACCACATGTACATAAACAGGATGGAGTTATAATAGGGATATTTTAAGTTGAGGCTATCAAGGCATTGCTGCCGTTCCACTGACTCTACTGACGACACCATGCCATCCTATTTTTGCCACTCTTACACAGCAAACAGAGGCCTTTTTCCATCCCTTCTCTTAAGTGCACTGCCAGAAAAGGAATCAGAGGTTGGGTTTCTAAGGACTGGGAATCTATAGATCAGAGTTCCTTACAGAACACATTCTTTTTTTTTTTTAACAAGACCAATTCTATATTTCCTACAGAAATAAGTGCCTCCATTCAAAATAATTATTCTTTCTCAGTCTTGGCCACTCACTTTGAAACTCACTGACTGGACCATCCTCATGTTGGGACCTCTAAACTTTGAAGCACCCCAGAGCTCAGTCCTTAAATCTCTTGTCTTCACTATCCATGCCTACCTCCTCCAGGCCTGTGATTTTAAACCATCTCTATATTGATGACCCTCAAATTTATACTCCAGTCCAAATGTATACCTCTGTTCTTGACTTCTCCATCTCACCCCATAATTTTTACATATAAATGCATATTGGTGTATAAATTTAGCACAGTTGAAACCCAATTTTTCATTCCTCCCAACCTCCTCTGCTCATATCTGCTCTTACCCCAGTATCCCGAACTCTGTAAATAACAATTCTATCTTTCCAACTGCTCAAGCCAAAATCTTTGGCATCATTCTTGACTCTTCTTTTTCATTAACTTTTATTTTAGGTTCAGGAATGAAAGTGCAGGATTGTTACCTAGATAAACTTGTGTCATGTGGGTTTGTTGTACAGATTATTTGATCACCCTGGTGTTTAGCCTAATACCCATTCATTATTTTTCCTGATCCTCTCCCTTCTCCCACCCTCCACCCTCCGAAAGGCCACAGTGAGTGTTGTTTACCTCTATGTGTCTATGTGTTCTCATCATTTAACTCCCACTTATAAGTGAGAACTTGTGGTATTTGGTTTTCTGTTCCTGTGTTAGCTTGCTAAGGATAATGGCCTCCAGTTCCATCTACATCCCTGCAAAGGACATACAGATGCCAGCAAATCCTGCCATATCTACTTGGAAAACATACCCTGAATCAAAATACTTATCACTACTTCTACCATTACCACCCTCAACAAAATTACCATCATCCTTTACCTGGACTGTTGCAATAACTTCCCAACTGGTCTCCCAGATTCCACACTTGACCTTTACAGTCTATTATCCACAGGGCATTCAGAGAGTTCATTGAAACATCCAATGTTGTCACTCCTCTGCTCAAAATCTCCAATGGCTTCCCATCTCACGCAGAGTGATCTACATGGTTTGGCCATAGCTATTTCTCTGACTTATCAATATCATGATAAATGCCCTTGCTTACAGCATACCAACAGCCCTGGTCTCCTTGCTGTTCTCTGCGCACACTCAGCCCACTCCCTTTAAGGGTCTTTCCACTTTCTGTCTCTTGCCAGGAGTGCTCTTTGCCCTAGACATCCATAAGGCATGTTTCTCACTCTCCTTTAATTTAGGTCACTATTTAAATGAAATCTTATTAGGTAGGCAATTCATGACCACTGTATTTAATATTGTATCTAATACACATCACACACACATGCACAGGCACACACACATGCACAGGCACACACACATGCATCTTTCTCTTCTATAATTTTATCCTGCTTTATTTTCCTTCATCATATTGTGCTGGATCTGACATCTTGAACTTTTGTTTTTTATCTGCTCTCTCAGCTATTAATAGAATATAAACTCCATGAAAAAAAAGAATTTTTCTCATGTTGCTGTTTTCTGTACAAAAAGTGCCTAGAGAGTATTAGGCACACAGTACGTGCTCAATGGATATTTGTGAAAACATTGAATGGATGAGTGAATGAAAGAAAGTGGCCCAGACTCACCTCCACCAACACTCCATTATCTTTTCTGCCAAAGGATGGTTACTATTCCAGCTGCTGACAGGAAGATGGTCGTGAAATTGCTTATTAGATAAATTTCAGACAGTATCAGGTGTGGAAGGGTGAAGTAGGATGTGGTGGAGTCAAGGGTTAATATTGCCAGAATAATATTGTATGTCTTAAAAGTGAGAGAGAGGCCGGGCGCGGTAGCTCACGTCTGCAATCCCAGCACTTCGGGAGGCCGAGGCAGGCCAATCACGAGGTCAGGAGATGGAGACCATCCTGGCTAACATGGTGAAACCCCGTCTCTACTAAAAATACAAAAAATTAGCCAGGCGCGGTGGCGGGCACCTGTAGTCTCAGCTACTCTGGAGGTTGAGGCAGGAGAATGGCGTGAACCCGACAGGCGGAGCTTGCAGTGAGCCAACATCAAGCCACTGCACTCCAACCTGGGCAACAGAGTGAGACTCTGTCTCAAAAAAAGAAAATAAAAAAGTGAGAGAGATTAAATATACATCAGATTAAGGCATGGAGTGTGTGTGTGTGTGTGTGTGTGTGTATCTCAGACATCTTTTATAAGGGCACTGTATTAGTCCATTCTCATGCTGCTGATAAACACATACCCATAACTGGGTAATTTATAAAGGAAAGAGTTTTAATTGACTCATGGTTCAGCATGGTTAGGGAGGCCTCAGGAAACTTATGATCATGGCTGAAGGGGAAGCAAACACATTCTTCTTCACATGGCAGCAGCAAGGAGAAGTGCTGAGCAAAGGGAGGAAAAGCCCCTTGTAAAACCATCAGATCTCATGAGAACTCATTCACTATCATGAGAGCAGCATGAGGGTAACCGCCCCCATGATTCAATTACCTCCCACCATGTCCCTCTTATGACACGTGGGGATAATGGGGACTACAATTCAAGATGAGATTTGGGTGGGGACACAGCCAAACCGTATCAGGGCACTAATCCAATTAATAAGGGCTCTATCCTCAAGACCTAGTCACCTCCCAAAACCCCACTTTCCAGTGCCATCACTATATGTGATTCGGTTTCAACTTATGAACTGAGTGAAGACAAATATTTAGACCACAGCATTCTACCCCTGGCTCCCCAAAATTCATGTCCTTCTCAAATACAAAATATATTTATTTCATCATAATAGCTCCAAAAGTCTTAACATATTTCAGCATCAACTTCAAGGTCTAAGTGCAAAGTCTCATCTAAATATCATCTAAATTAAATATGGGTAAGACCTAAGGTACAATTCATCCTGAGGCAAATTGCTGTCTAGCTGTGAACCTGTTAAATCAAATAAGCTATGTGCTTCCAAAATACAATGGTAGGATAAGCATACGATAGACATTCCCATTCCAAAAGGGAGAAATAGAAAAGAAGAAAGTGGAACAGGTGCCAAGGAAGTTCAAAGCCAATAGGGCAAACATTATGAAATCTTAAAACTCAAAAATAATCTTCTTTGACTTGATGTCCCACCTTCTGGACACACTGGAGTAGAAGGTTGGCCCCGAAGGCTCTGGCTAGCCCCACCCCATGGCTTTGCTGGGCTCAATTCTCACCACAGTTCTTATAGGTTGAAGTTGCATACCCAAAGCTCCTCCAGGCTAGAAATATGTGCTGCTTGCTCTACAAATCTAGGGTAGCTGTGTTGGCCCAAACTCTACAGCACCACTAGGCATTACCTTAGTGGTAACTCTCTGCAGTTGCCTAGACTTTGTGGCTGCTCTCTGCTTGGATCATGTGCACAAGGCTCCAGGCAGGAACATCCTTCAAAATCTAGGTAGAAGTGCTATGGCTCCATGGCTCATGCACTTTGTATGTGGACAGACATGGCACCTTGTGGACCCTACCAAAGCTTACCACCCATGTCCTCCAGAAGGGTGGCCACTATGGTCCACACCACACCTGGGCCCACTGAACCCATACTTAGGTGACCAAGGAGCACTGCATCAGAATACCAGGGAATGGTGCCTTGAAATTATTCTGCTCCCAGGTCCTCACACGCTTGGCCTCTGTTGGAAGGGGCAGTCACGATGATCTTCAAAATGCCTTTGGGGGTCATTCTTGCATTGTCTTAATAAATAACATCTGGCTTCTGTTGAGATGACCAATCCATGCTAATCTCCTTTTCAAATGATTGCAGAACCACATACTTGTTCTTTCCCCAAAAAAATAGTCTTTCTCTTTTTTTCCAATATGGATAGGCTGAGAAGTTTCCAGATTATTAAATTTTGTTTCCCTTTGATTAACAATTCCATCTTTAAGTCATTTTTGTCTTTTTTCATTTTACTATATGCAGTTATGAGAAGCTAAACCATACCTTAAACACTTTAGAAATTTCCTCAGCCAAATATCCAATTTCATCACTCACAAGTTCCACCTTCCACAAAACACTAGAACAGAAACACAATTCAGCCAAGTTCTTTGTGACTTTATAACAAGGTTGCCCGTTCCTCCAGTTTCCAATAACATGTTCCTCATTACCATGTAAAACTTCATCAGAATGGCCTTTATCATCACTATTCCTATCAACATTCTGTTCAAGATTGGTGAGGTATTTTCTGAGAAAATTTAGGCTTTCTCTATAGCTCTCCTCTTTTATTTTTGGGTCCTCAGTAGAATTGTCCTTAACTGTTCATGGCAATGTAGGCTTTTCCTGGCATGTACCTCAAAAGTGTTCCAGCCTCTACCCATTACCTAGTTCCAAAACAGCTTCTACATGTTAGTTCTTTGTTAGAGCAACACCCAACTCCTGGTACTAATTTTCTGTCTTAATCTATTCAGACTGCTAAAACAAAATGTCATAAGCTGGTAGCTTATAAAAACCAAAACTATATATATTTCTCATAGTTCTGGAGACTGTGAAGTCCAAGATCCAGGCACCAGCAGATTCAGCATCTGGTGAAGTATTATTTCCTGGTTCATAGATGAGCCTGCTTGCTGTGTCCTCATATGGTGGAAAGGGTGAGGAAGTTCTCTCAGACCTCTTTTATAAGGGCACTAATGCCATTCATGAGGGTTCTACTGTCATGACTTACTCAGCTCTTAAAGGTCCCACCTCCTAATATCATCACATTGGTGATCAGGTTTCAACATATAGATTTGATGGATTTGAGGTAGATAAAAATATTCATACCATAGCACATATGTATACGTATAATATGTAACTCTTGGTTATATTGTAACATGGAGGCATAGAGCTGTGCTATCTCCTAGGAAGTGCTAAGAGGGCATAAATCTCAGACAGCTGAAATATGTGGTAGTAGGCACCGGGTACATAGGTGCACTTACAAAAGCAAAGGATTTTATATATAAGCCACAATGTTATTAAGAAAAAATATGCCTCTGAGCACCATAGTAAAGGAAATCAAAATATTTCACCCCAAAATATACTTCTTTGACATATTTTGAGATGGTTGTACAGAGGGCCCACAGACAGAAGTAGTCCTACAAAGCTGTCTTTTGTAGGGGAGATTTGTGTCTGTAAACAATTTGAATTGATGCATCCAGGTTTTCTCTGAGGCCCTCCTTTGTTTAGATCTATGGAAGATTAACTAAAGATTAACTAAGGATCTGACACTGTTAAAGGCCTGAAGAGACATTTGTTATCTATATCTCAGAGGGCTGTTATTTCTGAGGTTTCATCTACATCAGGACCACCTGTGCTAGCCAGGCCTCCTATTATCTCCCTCCCATAACCTGTCTTGCCACCATATCATGATTTACCACTATAATCTGTTTTTGGCTATGCTCTGAGCCTCCATTCTTTCAGTAATCTCATGATGGTATAAAAGCATCAACCATTTGGCAGCTTGTTTTGAAATATTATTTTGTAAGAGTCCCATGCACACTAACACATTTGTAGGCCATTTCTCTTTTTAATCTGCTTTTTGTCAGTCAATTTTTCAGTGAAACTTCAGAAGTTTTTCCCTTGGGCCCTATGATAGTGTCCAACAAATATGCAAACCTTTAAACTTAAGAATGTGAGAATAGGAGATATACAGAAATCTAGGTGTGAGGGCACATCATTAACCCTGGAGAAGATAGTCTGAAGATGGAAGGGCCCATCCACTCTTCTGGAAGGCAGTGACCCAACCCTGGAAATACAGCAATACTAGATATGTTGTGGAGAAAAGGCTCAAGCACCAGAAGTGGGACACAGAGTGGGTCTGTGTCTCAGAAGCAAAACAAAGGCCCAGTTTGTGAACTTGAAGCACTAGGTCAGGAACAACCTGGGAACCACTGGAAAATTTATCTCATAGTGTGGATATATAAGTCATAAGTTCTATTATTTTAAGTCAGAATTGATCCTAGATACCAGCTTGGGACTGTTTTAGGGTCCCATGGCCATAGCTAAGGAAAGGAGAATTGCAGAGACTGGAATCTAGGCTATGCCAAATACTTCAGAGTGCTATAGTTACACAATTAAGCAACTTAAATATTTAAACAATTTTACTGGATAAAAATTATGTATAGAAACTGAACATTGAGGATACATCAATAATGTATCAAGTTAAATTTCTGTGTATGTGGCAGGGAAGACTAGAATTTAAGAAGGAAAAAAACATCTCCTTATTCAGGATGCTAAAAATACCAGCTTTGTGTGCCATGTTGAACACTACTGTTGAATACAGCCAAGTAATTAAATATATCAAATCTAGTTTTCATTTTCCAAGCAAATATAGCAATGCTAAAAAAGTTCAAAGAAGTTATGCCTCTGTTTAGCATACCCTCCCTAAAAAATACTTTGTTAGTTTTTAAATAACCATAAACAGATAAATTCAAAAGGTAAGATTTCCAGAAAATGGGTAATTCTTATTATTTTGGCATAATTTGTTTGAAGAGGGTTTTTTCTTTAATCATGGCATGATTTTTCCTACCTATTCTCTTAAATCAAATAACTTGCTTTACATTGCCTCCAGGGAAGAATGTGTCAGGCAGAAAGCAAGAATAGCTTGAGAGACTCTGCATTCTGTGTTCCCAAAACCCAGGACTTCAGGGAAATTTAAAGTACTCACTTATAGACAAGACCCCAATACCCACTCCTACCTTATATAAAAAAAGTATTTCTCCAAGACTAAGGAGGAGATAAAGGAAAAGGGTAAGGAAAGACAGAGAGAGAGAGAGGTGGTGAAAGCCAAGAAATCAATGTGTTCCTGGAAGAGGAGCCTGAACATCCTCTCCAGCAAAGGCCTGCAAAGATTAACAAATCCCAGAAAGAGAGGAAATGGCTACAATGTGCTAGGTATAGAGGTTAACGGAGCCAAACAGACTGGAAGAAACTCCTGATTATCCAGGATAGCTCAGATGCAGCCAAGACAACTCCCAGGATGGAGGGGCCATAGAGAAAAAAGATGTCTCAGTAGCCACCTGCACAGACCGGCCACAGGTCAGAGAGGCTCCTGCCAGCCCATGTCTTAGCATTACACGAGGGGCCCTGACCCCTGATAAAACCCTAGAGCAGGAGAAATGCCTCCAAATTTACTAATATTACATTTTTACCACCCCATACCTCTGCAATGAGCCAAGATAGAGTAACAAGGACCAAATTTACCCTCCTACCTGAAAGGACAACAATAAAAACAAAACAAAACAGACAGGTTATATAAACCAATGATTCTAAAGTCATTGAACATCAAGTAATGAGAGACCATGGTCCTTGAGAAATGGGGAACAAAGGAGATAAGCTCTATGGTTGTCCCAGATTACTGCCTTGAGAGCAGGCTCCAGACCGCAGCTCAGGGAGGAGGAACCCAGGCAGAGCCCAGCAGACTATCTGAATTGAGACAAACCTCGAGAGACCAAGGCTACTAGAGTTTGTCAACCTAGAATTTTATATCCAGCAAAAATATCTTTCAAAAATGAGGGTTGGAGTTAGAGGAAAATGGCAGACAGGAGACAGGATTAAATTGCAGTTCCCACTCAGACAAACAGAGCAGCATGTGGAGACTCACATCATGAACTTTTACTCCAAGAACTACTGAAGGAACATACCAGGAAATCCAAGAGAATCCACAGACCCTTTGAAAGAAGTGGATTGCTCCTGCAGGGCCCAGGAGACAGCCCCAAAACTGTGAGTGCCCAAAGGCTAAAGGAGGGATTGTCTACCCGCAAACACACACCCTCACTGGGTAACCTGAAGGTCCAGATCACAGGTGAAGGTTTTGACCTCACCTGGAGCTGAGACAACGTTAGAGAACTGAACAAAATACAGGGGTACAAGAATCAGCAGGAAGAGCTCTGTGGTCTCTCTCAGTCCCCAGAAAAGCCATTTCTGACTTTGTCTCACAGAGGTCTTTGGTGATAGCTGCCAGAGGAACTGGGAAAAGACCACAGGGAGAAGGAAACTTCCAGCTGAACTCTGTAACAATTTCAACCAAACAAATGTTTCCTGGACAGAACTTGGGGGAAGGGGTGAAACCAGAGTGCAGACACAGCACAGAAGCCATGCCGGTGGAGAGGCACAAAAACTGAAAGCCCTGCTTGCTTTCACACCCAGGAAGCTGGTAGTCTGGGGCAAGTTCCCAACCCTGCTCACCCGCTGCCTGGAAACAAACTCAGTACTGCTGGGTGAGGGCTTGCAGGGCACAGTGAGGGCGAGAGTGGTCTTTTGGGCTGCATGAGAGTTGGGTGAGGCTTGTAACTGCTGGCTTTCCCCCACTTCCCTGGCAACCTGCATGAAAGAGCAGAAGCAGCCATAATCCCCCTGGGAACATAACTCCACTGCCCTGAGAACCACACCCCCAGCTCCTTGAAGCAGCTGCAACAAGCCCCGCCCAAGGAAAGTCTGAGCTCAGACACACCTAACCTTGCCTCCACCTGATGGTCCTTTTCTACCCACCCTGGTAGCCAAAGACAAAGGACATATTTTCTTGAAAGCTCTAGGGTCCCCCACCACTGCCTGATTCTCCCTATACTACCATAGCTGATGCTGTCTTAAAAATGACACCTCCTTGCAGGAGGCTAACCAGCACAAAACTAGTGCAATAAACAAAACTACAACTAAGTATTTTCACAGAGTCCATTTCACTTCCCTGCCACCTCCACTGGAGCAAGTGCTGCTATCCAAGGCTGAGAGACCTGCAGACACTTTACATTACAGGACTCTGTGCAGACACCCTCCAGCACTAGCCAGGAGCCTGGTATCTCTACTAGGTAGCTAGATCCAGAAGAGAAATAACAATCACTACAGTTCAGCTCTCAGGAAGCCACATCCCTAGGAAAAAGGGGAGAGCACTACATTAAGGGAGCACCCTGTGGAACAAAAGAATCTGAACAGCAGCCCCTGAGCCCAAGATCTTCCCTCTGACATAGTCTACCCAAATGAGAAGGAACCAGAAAAACAATTCTGGTAATATGACAAAACAAGGTTCTTTAACAGCCCCAAAAGATCACATTAGCTCACCAGCAATGGATCCAAACCAAGAAGAAATCATTGACTTGCCAGAAAAAGAATTCAGAACGTCAATTATTAAGCTAATCAAAGGTGCACCAGAGAAAGGTGGAATGCAACTTGATGAAATTGTTTAAAAATATAGAAGATACGAAGAGGAAAAATCTTCAGTGAAATAGATAGCATAAATAAAAAACAATCACAACTTCCAGAAATGAAAGACACACTTAGAGAAATGCAAAATGCACTGGAAATTCTCAGCAATAAAATTGAACAAGCAGAAGAAAGAACTTCAGACCTTGAAGACAAGGTTTATGAATTAACCCAATCCCAAAAAGACAAAGAAAAAAGAATTTTTAAAAGATGAACAAAGTCTCCAAGAAGTTTGGGATTATGTTCAATGACCAAACCTAAGAATAACTGGTGGTGCTCCTGAGGAAGAAGAGAAATCTAAAAGCTCGAAAAACATATACAATGCAATAATCCAGGGAAATTTCCCTTGCCTTGCTAGAGATCTAAACATCCAACTACAAGAAGCTTAAAGAACACCTGGGAAATTTATTGGAAAAAGATCATCTCCTAGGTACATAGTTATCAGGTTATCTAAAGTCAAGGCAAAGAAAAGAATCTTAAGAGCTGTGATGCAAAAGCACCAGGTAATGTATAAAAGAAAACCTATCAGATTAACAGCAGATTTCTCAGCAGAAAGGCTACAAGGTAGAAGGGATTGGGGACCTATATTCAGCCTCCTAAAACAAAACAATTATTAGCCAAGAATTTTGTATCCAGCAAAACTAAGCTTAGTAAATGAAGGAAATATAAGTTTTTTTCAAACAAACGCTGAGAGAATTTGCCACTACCAAGCCAGCACTACAAGAACTGCTAAAAGGAGCTCTAAATCCTGAAACAAATCTTCAAAATACACCAAAATAGAACTTCCTTGAAACATAAATCTCATAGGACCTATACAACTAAAACAAAATAAATTTTTAAAAGGTATTCAGGCAACAAATAGCACAATGAAGAAGTAATACCTCACATCTCAATACTAACTTTGAATGTAAATGGCCTAAATGCTCCACTTACAAGATACAGAATAGCAAAATGGATAAGAATTCACCAAGAAAGTATCTTCTGTCTTCAAGAGACTCACCTAACACATAGGACTCACATAAACTTAAGGTAAAAGGGCGGAAAAAGATATTCCCTGCAAATGGACACCAAAAGCAAGCAGGAGTAGCTTTTCTTATATCAGACAAAACACACTTTAAAGCAACAGCAGTCCAAAAAGACAAAGAGGAACGTTATACAATGATAAAAGGACTTGTCCAACAGGAAAATATCACAATCCTAAATATATATGCACCTAACAGTGGAGCTCCCAAATTTATAAAACAATCACTACTTAGAAATGAGATAGATGGCAACACAATAATAATGGGAGACTTCACTATTCCACTGAAAACATTATACAGGTCATCAAGACAGAAAGTCAGTGAAGAAGCAATGGATTTAAACTATATACTAGAACAAATAAACTTAACAGATATTTACAGAACGTTCTACCCAAGAACTGCAGAGTACACATCCATTCACTGGCACATGGAACATTCTCCAAGACAGACCGTATGATAGGTCACAAAACAAGTTTCAATAAATTTAAGAAAATTGAAATGATATCAAGTACTCTCTCAGACCACAGTAGAATAAAATTGGAAATCAACTCCAAAAGGAACCCTCAAAACCATGCAAACACATGGAAACTAAATAACCTGCTCCTGAATGATCATTGGATAAACGATGAAATCAAGATGGAAATTTAAAAATTCTTTGAACTGAACAATAATACTGACACAACCTATCGAACCCTCTGGGATACAGCAAAAGTGGTGCTAAGAGGAAAGTTCATAGCCTTAAATGCCTGCATCAAAAAGTCTGAAAGAGCACAAAGAGATAATCTAAGGTGACACCTCAAGGAAGTAGAGAAATAAGAACCAACCAAACCCGAACCCAACAGAAGAAAAAAAATCAGAGCAGAACTAAATGAAATTGAAACAAAAATAAATGAAACAAAAAGCTGGTTCTTAGAAAAGATAAATAAAATTGATAAAGCATTAACAAGATTAACCAAGAAGAGAGAAGATCCAAATAAGCTCAATTAGAAATGAAATAGGATATATTACAACTGATACCACAGAAATACAAAAATCATTCAAGGTTACTATGAACACCTTTATGCACATAAACTAGAACACCTAGAGGAAATGGATAAATTTTCTGGAACCATACAACCCTCCTAGATTAAACCAGGAAGAAATAGAAACTCGGAACAGACCAATAACAAGCAGCAAGATTGACATGGTAATAAAAAAAAAAGTTGCCAACCAAAAATTCTCCAGGACCAGGCAGATTTACAGCTGAATTCTATCTGACATTCAAAGACGAATGGGTACCAATTCTATTGACACTATTCCACAAGTTAGAGAGAGAGGGACTCCTCCCTAAATCATTCTATGAAGCCAGTAGCAGCCAAATACCAAAACCAGGAAAGGACATAAAAAAAGAAAACTATGAACCAATATCCCTGATGAATGCAGATGCAAAAATCCTTAATAAAATACTAGCTAACCAAATTCAACATATCAGAAAGATAACCACCATGATCAAGTGGGTTTTATATGAGGGATACAGGGATGGTTTAACATATGCAAGTCAATAAACATGATACATCACATAAACAGAATTAAAAACAAAAATCACATAATCATCTCAATAGATTCAGAAAAAGCATTTGACAAAATCCAGCATCCCTTTGTGATTAAAACCCTCAGCAAAATCAGCATAGAAAGGATGTGTCTTAAGGTAATAAAAGCCATATATGCTTTTTCTGCATCTACATTCATCAGGGATATTGGTCTGTAGTTTTCTTTTTTTGTTATGTCCTTTCTTTGTTTTGATATTAGGCTAATACTGGCTTCAAAGAATGGTTTAGGGAGGATTCCCTCTCTCTCTTTCGTGGAATAGTGTCAATAGAATTGGTACCCACTCGTCTTGAATGTCTGATAGAATTCAACTGTGAACCTGTCTGGTCCTGGACATTTTTTGGTTGGCAATTTTTTTATTACCATGTTAATCTCTCTGCTTGTTATTGGTCTGTTCAGAGTTTCTATTTCTTCCTGGTTTAATCTAGGCAAATCAAAATCACAATGAGATACCATCTCATGCCAGTCAGAATGGCAATTATTAAAAAGTCAGTAAACAATAGATGCTGGCAAGGCTGTGGAGAAAGAGGAATGCTTTTATACTGTTGGTAGGAATGTAAATTAGTTCAAACATTGTGAAAGACAGTGTGGCAATTCCTCAAGGATCTAGAACCAGAAATACCATTTGACCCAGCAATCCCATTACTAAGTATACACCCAAAAGAATATAAATCATTCTACTATAAAGACACATGCACACATATGTTTATTGCAACACTGTTTACAATAGCAAAGAAATGGAACCAACCCAAGTGTCTATCAATGATAGACTGGATAAAGAAAATGTGGTACACATACACCATGGAATACTATGCAGCCATAACAAGGAATGAGCTCATGTCTTTTGCAGGGACATGGATAAAGCTGGAAGCCATCATCCCCAGCAAACTAACACAGGAACAGAAAATCAAACACCACATGTTGTCACTCACAAGTAGGAGCTGAACATTGAGAACACGTGGACGCAGAGAGGGAAACAACACACACTAGGGCCTGTGGGGTGTTTGGGGGTGAGGGGAGGGAACGTAGAGGATGGGTCAGTAGGTGCAGCAAACCACCATGGCACATGTATACCTATGTAACAAACCTGCACGTTCTGCACACATATCCCATTGTTTTTAGAAGAAATAAAGAAAAAAAGAAATTGTGGTATATATATGGTATATATATATATGTATGCATATATGTATGTGTATATATGTATATATGTATGTATATATGTGTATATGTGTATGTATATACACATATATACACATACATACACACATAAATATATACCATGGAATACTACTCAGCCATAAAGAGGAACAAAATGATAACATTCGCAGCAACCTGGATGGGATTGGAGACCATTATTCTAAGTGAAGTAACTCAGGAATGGGAAACCAAACATTGTCTGTTCTGACTCATAAGTGGGAACTAAGTTATGAGGATACAAAGGCATAAGAATGATATAATGGACTTTGGGGTCTCAGGGGAAAGGGTGGGAGGGGAGTGAGGAATAAAAGACTACAAACTGGGTACAGTGGATATTGTTCGGGTGATGGGTGTACCAAAATCTCAGAAATTACCACTAAAGAACTTGTTCATGTAACCAAACACCACCTGTTCCCCCAAAAACCTTTGAAAATAAAAAACAAAATAGAATAAAAATGCATATGTAAATAAGTTTAAAAAACAAACAAAAATGAAAGCCAACTGAAAAACACTAGCAACAAAAACAAAAATAGATAAATTGGACTTAATTGAAAAGCTTCTGTATAGCAAAATAAATAACCCACCAAGTGAACAACCTGCAGAATGAGAGAAAATATTTGCAAACTATGCAACCAACAAGGGGCTAATATGCAAAATTTACAAAGAACTCAAACAACTCAAAAAAATAATAATAACCTTATTTAAAAGTGGGTGAAGGACAGGATTAGACATTTTTCAAAGGAAGACATACAAATGGCCACGCATGTTTTGAAAACGTTCAACATCACTAATTATCAGAGAAATGCAAATTAAAGCCACTATGATATATCATCTTATACCAGTCAGAATAGCTACTATTAAAAAGTCAAAAACTGATACATTGTGGGTGGGAATGTAAATTAGCACAACCTCTATAGAAAACAGCATGGAAAATTCTCAAAAAACTAAATAGACAACTACCATTTGATCCAGCAATCCCACTACTGAGTATCTATCCAAAGGAAAAGTCATTATATCAAAAAGATACCTGTACACATATGTTTATCACAGCACTCTTCACAATAGCAAAGATAGGGAATTATACTAAGCATCCATCAATGGATGACTGCATAAAGAAAATGTAGTAATCAGGCAGGAGAAAGAAATAAAGGTATTCAATTAGGAAAAGAGGAAGTCAAATTGTCCCTGTTTGCAGATGACATAATTGTATATTTAGAAAACCCCAACGTCTCAGCCCAAAATCTCCTTAAGCTGATAAGCAACTTCAGCAAAGTCTCAGGATACAAAATCAATGTGCAAAAATCACAAGCATTCCTATACACCAATAACAGACAAACAGAGAGCCAAATCATGAGTGAAGTCCCATTCACAATTGCTTCAAAGAGAATAAAATACCTAGGAATCCAAATTACAAGGGATGTGAAGGACCTCTTCAAGGAGAACTACAAACCACTGCTCAGCAAAATAAAAGAAGACACAAAAAAATGGAAGAATATTCCATGCCCATGGACAGGAAGAATCAATATTGTGAAAATGGCCATACTGCCCAAGGTAATTTATAGATTCAATGCCATCCCCATCAAACTACCAATGACTTTCTTCACAGAATTGGAAAAAACTACTTTAAAGTTCATATGGAACCAAAAAAGAGCCCGCATTGCCAAGTCAATGCTAAGCCAAAAGAACAAAGCTGGAGACATCACGCTACCTGACTTCAAACTATACTACAAGCCTACAGTAACCAAAACAGCATGGTACTGGTACCAAAACAGAGATATAGACCAATGGAACAGAACAGAGCCCTCAGAAATAATACCACGTATCTACAACCATCTGATCTTTGACAAACTTGACAAAAACAAGAAATGGGGAAAGCATTCCCTGTTTAATAAATGGTGCTGGGAAAACTGGCTAGCCATATGTAGAAAGCTGAAAGTGGATCCCTTCCTTACACCTTATACAAAAATCAATTCAAGATAGATTAATGACTTAAATGTCAGACCTAAAACCATAAAAACCACAGAAGAAAACCTAGGCAATACCATTCAGGACATAGACATGGATAAAGACTTCATGACTAAAACACCAAAAGCAATGGCAACAAAAGCCAAAATTGACAAATAGGATCTAATTAAACTAAAGAGCTTCTGCA